>NW_016161557.1:44368-50357 GCF_001687245.7 Rhagoletis zephyria
AGAAAAAAAAAAACACAATTAAGTGTTTGTAAACAAGTGCTCACGGTATTTAGCTGGCATTGATATTGAGTCATGATGCTCTGAGGTGGTTGAAAAATTGCGCTCATATTGGCGGTTGTAGTGCACAAAAATCGTGGTGTGAACTTGGAAGCTCTTTTCGATTAGCCTGATATAGGTTGATTCAAGTGTGATGCAAAGTTTAAATTTAGTTAAACATTTTTGTTAATTTTTTTTAGACAATTGGTACTACTGGTTTTTTAGACAATTGGTACTACAGGTTTTGGCAAACTTACTCATGGAGCGACACTCAGTTGAACAACGCTTAAAAGTTATCGAAACATGAAAACGAATTTATGAAAACGGTGATTTTTTCGACCAATATAACCGGCCATCTGAGTCAACAAGCAGCCATTTGGTGCAAAAATTCGAAGAAACTGGGTCAGTGGGAATCGCGAAAATATCCATGCGTCTTCCTACTGGTCATTCGGCCGAAAATTTTGCTGCTGTGAAATAAAGTGTGTAGGTACCAGGCCGTCATAACCTGAATTCAAGATTTTTCAAGGAAAATATTAAAAAAATCATCACCAGCGATGAGGCACTTTTCACCAACGAATACGTGGTCCAGCGTACCACAAATCCACATATCATTCAAGAGAAAACTATGCACCCCCAATGAGTCGCTATTTGGTATCGACAGTGTATCCTGTGTTTCGTACATTTTTATGTATGTATGTATGTAAATGCCATAGATTAAAAACAAGGTGAAATATTAAAAAAAAAATCATGTCGACAAATTTTTCTTGTATTTTATGTATAAAAAAATCGACAGTCTGATTAAATCACTCAATATTTACGCACATTATAAAATTCTTTTTTTTTTAACATCTTTTACAAAATTTTGCACTGTTTATCATTGCTAGAGTTACATATCGACACTGACCTTTGGTGCAATGTATTCAAAACAAATTAAAATTCTTGTCATGTCTTGAGTAGGCGTTGCTAACTAATCATTTGGCAAATTTTGGCAGTGCCAAGGTGTCGTACCCAAATCATTGGCGTCTGCTAATTGATTGGCAAAAAAAAAAAAAAAATACAACTAAAAATGCGGAAAACAAGAAAGACTAACAAGACAGAGGTGCAAAATACTACAAGAAAATAAACATGCTGCCATAACCAAGCAGCTAAAGCAGATTTTTCTGCATAAATATTTTTATTTTTTAATAAATTTTAGATTGAAGACATCCACGCGAAACATTGACCGAAGTGCAAAACGTGGATACAACTTATATGTAAAAGGGAAAAGTAAACAAGTAACTGTATTTTTTTCTCAACTTGACCCTCTTCCCTGGGTTGGCATAAATCTGCCGCACACTCTTTTTCCCTTTGTTTTTTGCTCACTTTGCTCAATTTGCTGTAAAACACCATGTGCAAGTGACACTCCAAGCAACTCTGCGTCAGCTGCAAACTTCATTAATAATACAATCAAAATCGCAGGGAAAAAAAAAACTCTGCGCGCTGAAGTAATCGATGAGACCATTAAAATGAAGTTCCGCTGAAAATGCCAAAACAAAAAAATATGTGACAAAGCATAACCAAATGAATCGTATAAATGAAACCCCCTTAATCAAACTAACGGTGTCAGCTGTTTATTATATAAAATTCAATACAAAAACATCGACGCATTTCATTTATCATTTTAGCATATTTTTATTGAGTCCACCCATTTGTGTATTTGCATGTCAAAAAAGATACAATGTAAATTCGGCAATCGGTGGTGTGAAATGAATGAAAAATGCAAATCCGGTTGTTGTCCTATTTTGCACAGCAATTTGGTGTTTCTATTGAAAAAAAGTTTATTAGAGATGAAATATGCGAAAAAAAATTTAGAGGCTGTTTGCATATTTATTAAAAAAAATACAACGAGCAGGGTCTTTTTCTGCTTCATGTAACGGAAGTGTTTTAAAAAGTGAGAGGGTCGGTTTAGTTTTTCAGGCTACTCGAGCAGGGTAAACTTTTATATAGGCATTAATCGATTGCGGCTAGGATGCAAATATATATGTATGTATAGTTAGAAAGATATATTAATCGATATGCTTTCTTTAAATATTTATCGATTATGTACATATTCATCGGTAATGTAACGAAGTGCTTGTAATTTTCACAACTGTTATCGCCGAAGTTATCGATATTAATATTAAAATTGTTATCATCGTTCTTTCGATAAATTATCGGAACTTTTGCCGATAATTTCTCTTCGCTATATACAGATCGGAATTTTTACGCGCTAACTATAATTACCAACACTTCGATAACAGCTCGATAGAATACTTTCCGATATCGCTATCGACGAATTTTTCGATATCTTAATAAAGGTTCAAAGCAAAGAAAGCGATAAATCGATCGACACACTTATCGGCCTATTACGATATATCTATCGTACTTAGATCAAAGTATTATTGTTATCGACAAATTGATGGATAACTCCAGCTAAATATTTACCAAGAAGTATATCGAAATATTTATCGATAAATTTATCCAAATATGTATCGATAAATTTATGCATATCCTCATCAATTTTTCTATTTACTTATTTCCAAACGTTTTTCTATACATACATACATACGAGCACAAAATTAGTTCCACAGCTTTTAATCTTCACATCAGCTACAATTTTATTTTCCTCACATAGATAGTTCATAAGATGCGAGCATGTAAACATAAATTGCATTTGCAATATATTCACGAATTATTCCGCTTGGATTTTCCTTTGAAATTGGGAGCCCACCTTGCATACATAAATATCAGTTAAGTTACTTAGCAGCCATGATTTCGACAGCAGCAAAAAAATAAAATAAACTAAAAACAAACCTGTGGAAGTAATATAAATCAACCGGATTTGTTATTAATTAATTTTATGGCACACAAAAACTGCTAAAGCCACCATATTCTCATCAAAAAAGAAAGACAAAAGTTTGACCTTCATTTAATTGTTAAATGTTTATATCTACATACATACATATTTAGATCTTCATTTCTTTCTCATTTTTAAATTCTCTTCCAGCAACTGCTTTTGATTGTCACGTTCCTGTGCTGACCGAGTGGAAGTGAATAATTTGTTTGTTTTTTTTATTGCAATGAAACAAAATAATTGTGTGAATTTGCATTAACATTCATAGCAGAGGTGGATTAATTTGTATGCGAGCACCGTTAAGAATGTGTTGACGGATTTATAACGGTGCTTAGTTAATACAATCGCAAAGTAAAAAGTAGAGAAATAAAAGAAGAAAAATTTAAAATGGAATGGGTGAGAAAGGAAGGCAACAAACAAGTTAGGTGCGAGTAGATTTGGGAGAATACACTTAAAACTTTTTTATCGATATACATATGTATGTATATGTATACAAATTTCGATATCTGCATACATCTTAAAAAATTTTAATATCGCGTTGGCATTTTTATTCATATCATCGCTGATATATTAAACGATATATTTTAACAAAGCGTTATCGATATACTTCTCTGCTTTTGCCGATATACGTATGTATCTGCATATATCGATATTATCGTTACCAAAGTTATAGATTTTAAGTTAGGTTTTAAACTGAAAAATAACACTGGTTTAAAGGAAAATAATTCAATGGACGCCACTATCCAATACGTATACAGAATTTCTCACTGATTCCGAAAATAGAGTTAATTTTTTATTCCATGGATACGGTGACCATTCGTGCCGATTTTGGCGGGACAGTATCGATTTTGAGAACATTGTCCCGCTGAATATTTCTTAAAATTCGGGACGTATGAGTGTCCCTTCGTATTTGTACCGCTTAAATCCCGCTTTTCAGTGTTTTCTTTATTAATTTGACAAGAGTCTTCCTGTACTCTGGCACAAAAACAATTTTTCGTACAAATTTAGCAGCACTTTCGCTATCACAAAGAACATAGAATACAGTTAGAGGAGCCATAAACATAGCCATCATCCTTATTTGCTATGAACTGGTACTTTTTTTTGATGAAACGATTCTAACTTGAATTTAGTGAAAGTATAAAAAATAATACAGTGGCGAAAATATAAATAGGGAAGAAACATTATTTTTTTATGAAAGTAAAGTTTGGTGTAAAACAAAAGCCATGTAAGTAAAACTTCGTACAAAAATTGTGTGCTTTTTATTTATATTTCTTAGAAAAACGAAGTGAAAATTTTAAGAAAATTCTTTTGTAGAAGGTAATGCTCATTTTCCCTATGCAAAAAAATTCTCGAACATAATAATTGCCAAAAATCAACGGTAGGTCCAAGCCACTTTGAACTTGCACTTTGTTATACTAAAATTCAATGAGCTTCAAAACTGCATGCTCAAATTTTAAAATTTTTATCAACATTTTTTATAATTCGTCGATTTTTTCTAATTGTTCTACAAAATTTTAAATTTTAAGTTACATGTTTTTTTTTTCAAATAATAAAAATTTTTAAACAAAGAAAAGTACCCAAAACTCGCCGCCGTGCGTAGTGTGTATATAAATTTTTGCGATCATATTTTTTGTAAGTTTTTTTATCTTTGTTTTGTCTTAAATAAAGCTTTGTATATTAAAAGATAGACATAACATCTTTTATTCTACAAAGAAAATTGTATGTTCAGATTCGATGTTTCAGAAATGTTCCGATTTTTGTCCACGGAAATCTGGTCACCGTATCTATGGATAAGTTTACGAGATATTTACAGGTGTACATACATACATGGCGTATGAGTAACATGGTTTCCTGCTAATTTTTCATACAACAAATCTTTGCGCATTTTCATATGACCCCTTATTAGTTCTTTATTTATCCATCGATTTGCTGCATTATCAACTTGATTTATTTTTTTTGTAAAAGAACAGGCTTTAACACAGCTTTGAATGTACTAAACAGTCATTATTTGATGGCATGTCATAAGATTTAACGTTTTGTAATAATTCTTACCGCGTTGACACAACCATTAGACCATTTTTAATAGCCAGCAAAAACATATAAATATATTACATTTGTATGTATGTATATATCACATCGTGTTGCATCACATCACATGATGTCATATCGCACATTACTTGATGCCATATCATGTCATACATATTACAAATTTTTCCACCTTGTTTTCGGACTATCACCAATGCTCATATTCTAAAATTATCACAGAAAAAATGACAATCTCTACTTGACAGAATTGTACGCGCACATTGTAAAAATATGAAATACTAACTATGTAAATATTTATTTTAGCGAAATGACCGTAAAGCCATTCTAAGCTCCGCATAGAGACTAAAACCTATTCAAAATCCTACTAGACATACTACATACATATCTAAGCTATTGACTGAGTAAAGTGCATACGTTGACGGCTTATCGAAAGAATGCAATTTATAGTTCTGCTAATGTGGCTGCAAAGTAAAACCCCAACAACAATACAAAGCTATGATGCTTTCAGCAGCAAAAGCAGTGTGTGTACATATTTTGTGTTAGACAATTAAAATAAAACACCGGCTATATTTTGAGTTGAGTTTTGATAGATATCGTTACCTAAACGTGAAAAGGTACCAAGTCGAATTTTTGAAATTGTTCAGGAGCGACGAAAAATCGATGTAGCTACGCATTATCTGTAATTCTGCATCAAAAACTAAATTTTGAAAAAAAAAAGTAGACTTGGCACCTTTTCAGCTTAAGGTAGCGATATGTGAGTATGTGTTCTTTTGTACACACATACAATTTTTCGTAGGCGTACTTTTACGTATGTATGTATGCACATTTTTTACATCATATGTATATACACATGTATAGACTTAGGTAAGGGCGTACATCATTACGTTAAGGCGCCACCTAATATGTGCCTGCCTATATGACTCTGCTAGACAACCTTTTTTGAAATAAGCTAAAATAAAAACTGTAATATTACAAATACGATTAAAGAAAGCATTGAGCTTACTACACTAAAGCAAAGCTTGGTTTCCTTATTAT
>NW_016161558.1:0-50341 GCF_001687245.7 Rhagoletis zephyria
AAGCTTCCACGAGTTTTACAAATGTATTTAACTGAGTTGGTTCTTGTCAAAATAAACAAAGTACTAAGTAAAAAAAAAAAAAAAACTTTCGAAGCATCAAATTTATATTTGCTATGGCAGCATGAGACGAGTTGATGACAGTTGGTTGAAACTGTCAAGCATTATTAGGGGCAAAAAATATCTTGCTGTCCGACAATACCCCGTGTCCGAGAATTCCTCTACTTACTGCCGGTTTCACGAAAGCAATTAAAGTGAAAAAATATTTTTTTTTGTCAGTTTCCATATTAAATTCAAATAAAAAAATCATTTTTCACTTAAACTGCTCTCGTGAAACGGCTATTAATCTTTAATATTTTTTATATCAAGTTATTAAAAATTTTATTTTTGTTATTTATAGGGTTTTTTATGGATAGTGTTGTTTAAAAGTATTTTTTAAATACGAGGTTTTGCCAAAAAACCATCTATATGTATGTACAGTAACGGGAGAAAAACCACCACTATGGATAAATTATAATTTAAATTATGCAAATCGAATATGTAGTTGTCTATGTTTTTGATTTTAATATAAATTTCAAAAATACCTTTATTATAAATTTCTTAATTAATATAATACCATTGATTATTTTATTCCCTTCCTCTGCACTTTTAACACAAATTTGCTTCTAATTCTTTATTATTATACTTTTTTTTTAACAAATAGCTAACACTTGTCGCCGACGCCTATATAGGCACCCAGGAGGTCGATATACCCGTTGACACGACCCTATCCAGCTTACATGTGAAAATTGATGCACCGATGCGAACGGCTACGCTGGAGACGCCCAACGGCGGTTAGTTCACACAAACATACATACACACACGCACTTCCACACGAAAACGCACACTTTAAATAATTTTTTATTTCGTTTATAAAAGGAAAATGTGTATTTACCAAATTTTACTAACAAAAGCGATTCTATATGGCGCTTTAACCCATTTAACCGCTATAAAAGAGAGCACATTTAACATCCAAGAAAACATCCAAGTTATAACGAAATTTTTCCAAGTTTCACGAAAATTTGAAAATCAGCTTTGAATATGAGCGTATTTCCATAACAATTTAAGCTTTAAAGTGCTCGATATAAGTAAGTTCTTTATTGAAAACTTATCAAACGAATTATTTATTTATAAAACATGAGTTAATACTAAAGAGCAGATATGGCTTTTAAAAGCGAGTTAAGGGTCGATATACTAGCTACATACAAGTATGTATGTATGTATGTAAAATATGATTTCACTAAACTGTATGTAAATATATATACATACATACATATGTTTGTACATACTAAATATGATACGTATGTATGTATGTGTAATTTAATTTTGTTTCTTAACAACTATAATTTCCTTTTTACATAATAAACTGTTTTATGTCGTACTCGTTATGTATGTATGTCATTATTGTTAAATATCTTGAAATTAATCAATTTTTAATTTTTTGATTTATCGTAGTACAAACGAGCCTTAAATTAGTAACTGCATTCTTATAAATGTTAAAGTATAATATGTGTTTACTTTTAAGAAGAGTATAATAAAAAAAAAAACTATGTATATGTAAGTCAATAGAGAAATATGTTTTATTAAGACAAGCATAAATAATTGTAGTTGTAGACGTGCCTAACAAACAAACACAAAGGCTTCAAAAGAAAATGCCTTTGTCCGCCAAATGTAAGTATGTATGTATGTAGTATGTGTGTTGGTGTCAAGTTTGTATATTTAGCTTTCTCTATCTATATCTACACATGTACATAAATCTCATGTTTAAGCACATCTTTCGCTGCACTTTTTCTAACCTACGCACAGTGGGAGAAATGGTCAATCTAGCGGCGCTTTCTTAATAGCTTCTTAAATACAATGAAAAAATGCATTACTTTATTCTAAAAATATGTGTTAATTATTTATTTATATGTTTTTATGTTTTATTAGAAAAAAAAAACTATTCAGAGTCGGAGCTCTCAGAATTACTGCCGTCAGGTAGATCATTTATATGTAAAAGAAGGTTTTTGACCTCATCATCTATTTCAATGTGATTTTTGGAGTACTTGGAGGTGCTTTTAGACTTAGATGTAATAATAGGATCTGAAGAAACTAAAAGAGTGTGTATTAAGTCTTCCATTGTATTCAACCTTGAGTTTTTTCGCGTATGGTTCCGTCTATAACTGCGAAAATCTTTATTTCTTGCCTCAAGTGCCTCTTCTGACATCATTCCTATTGGTAGCGAAACTTTTTCAATAATATCTGCTCCGTGTATTAATATTTTATGTACAGATGGAGGCATATAAAACCAAGGATATTCGGAAACAAATAATTCTGCTGTATTCCAAGCATATATGCGAAAAGCCTCTATGTTAACTGCATACCCACATGCCATAGTACGCAAAATTATACCAAACCTTTTTATAAGTTCTACTTTTACGCCAGTTACTGTAGAGGCTAAAATTGGATGCTGGAAAAATATTCTTGCAGTATTCCCAGTGTTTGTATTGCCTGATCCTTTCGTGGGAATGTCCACCAATATACCCATTTTTTCTTTTAGCTCAAGTTGAATCTTTCTTTTGGTTTGCTGAGCGATTTCTTTATGTTCTCCACGAATTTGCCAATTTTGTATGGGTATTCTATAGGCGATATGAATTATACACTCAAAGCACCGTATCCAAGCATGGAGTGTTGACAATCCGTACTCATACAAGTGCTCCTGTGGTTGTCTCAATTGAACATTATTTAGATTATTCATGAATTTTGGTGTTGCTCCACAAATTCCACAGGCCTGCGATGATGAGCCCGCTAAAGTGTTAAAAACTTTCCCATCAATCATTGTTAAATGGAATTCATGTACTACTTCGAAAAAACTCAACTTTGTCGGAACAATGCTTACAATTTGCCTTTTAATATTATCTATCTCAACCTTAACTAACTCCGCTGACTCTTTTTCAAAAATTATTTTAATGGGTCTGCAGAACCGAGTTGAAGAAGGCCTGTTATTTTGCCATAGAACAGCGTCTCCTTTTTTAATTTGTAAAGGCACAATACATACAGCAAATAAATACTCATCAGTTATTTCACAATCAGAAGCACTAAAACGTTGACGGTAAGTGGAGTGACCACTGCTGCCGTCACAGCCCCATTTAAATATTGCTTTTATGCTGTCATTAATATTGGCTGCAGTCAAAACACCTTCAAAAGATTTGGAAAATCCTTGTACTATACGTGCAACAGTATGGTCTACAAGACTTTGCAGGGCAACTTCCGCTGAAAGTTCAGTTACGTGTATGCCACTGGGGTAACACTCTGTTTTAGCCTTAAGTAAAATATCGTAGCTTGGATAAATATTGCAGTTTCGTTCTTTGGCACCATATTGCATTATTTTGTACGACCTTTTTGAGTATCCGCCATCTATATAAAGAGATAAAGCTTCCTCAGGTGTATACGGAATTGGGGTTTTTTGTTCAGAGCTTACAGACTTAAGCATTTTCGAAGCAGTCGAACTTTCTTCAAACAATTTTGAAACAACCTGTGAAGCATTTCTTTTTCCAGCTTTGTAAAGACTTACGCTTGCCGCTACCATTAACTCTTGGTTAGGTGTTTCGTTAACAACTGATGCAATTTTTTTTTTTTTAGTTTTCATTGTACACTCTGAAAAAGGTTTTTGTATACGGTGATGAACAGTTGGCTTAGAAAAAATTATATTTTCATCCAACCATTTCTTATTTCGCTCTTCGAACACTGACATAACCCTATGACATTCTTTCCACTTTTCTACAAGTTTGCTTATGAAATTTCTTAATTGTTTTTGAATTTTGCGAGTTTGCTCTTCACTATACTTTGAGCGATCAATGACGTTAGAAAATATATGATTTTCAACCATTAGAAATTTTTTTGTTGGTACTGGTTCACTGTGCCATATTAAAAAAAGCGTGCGTTTAGACTCTGCCATAGTATCTAAAAAAGGAAAAAAATCAGTAACTTGCAAATACTTGCAGCCAATTTTTGGACAAGACGTAGACCACAACATATTTTAACAAATCATACAAACATTGAATCGAATCCCATCGAATCCACCACACTTATTTTCTACGGAACATTGGATTACACATATAAAAACACTTTGATATAGGACAATTTCTTTTTCCATTGTAAAGATCTAAAACATATATTAACAGACCACAATGACTTTTTTTTTTTTTAAACACATACCAAATAATAATAATTAAGTCACAAATCTTATTACAAAATTTTATATTTAAGTTTTTCAGTTCAACAAAAATTGCACTTAAAAATAGGTAAATAGTAATTATTGCACTTGCTAAAACGTGTGTTAAATTCGAAAGCTCACAGATATGCGAATATTTGGAACAAAACAAAAACGAAAACAGAAAAGACCCCGTTAGGAAATAAATTTTCAATAAAACAAACAAAATTTGGAGAATTCTGAATTTAAAAATTTCGCTAAAGCGCCGCTAGATTGACCATTTCTCCCACTGTGCTACGTACATACATATGTATGTGTGTATGTATATTAAATCATCATTTAACACCAACCACAAGAAGTTCATAATAAAAATATCCAATCAAAAGTAGAAATACATACATACATAATACATATTTCAATATGTACATTAGACCGGGCGGAAAAAATAAGCTGTGCAAAATTTTATTCGAATATGATAACCAGGGAACGGATTTGTTGGAAATTGCCTTGGACGAAGTCCAGAGGTTCATAAAACAACCTCTTGACAGGCCCTAAACGGCATTCACAGGGAGTCGATCTCGAGTTATATAGACTATAGACCTGTGAATGCTGTTCTGGGCACACAACCACCTGATGTGGACGGGAGCAGAATAAATGAAGTGCCCGGCATGCGGAGATTCACCCCACCTCTTCGCATGTCCCTGTTGAAATTGCGCACTTCCTGGGCCTTTGTGGCGTATCTCTACGTTACGTATGACACATCCTTCGTATACTTTTCCGGTATTGACGTATAAGTATTCTACATTCTGACGGGCCTGACAGGGTAGGAGTGTAATGTCATGTGGAACGATTTTCCGTCATCTCAATAAAATTGTTGAACTTTCGTTTTTTGTAATAAGTTTTGCTTTTTGTAATAGATATGTAAGTGGATGAGAAATTTGGTTGTTTATTTTTCAATTTGGTTATTTTTCTTCAGATTTTGGTTGTTTTTTTTTTTACAAGTGGCAACCGTGCCTGTAACTTCTGGCTGAGAAGGGTTTCTGTCTTACCCTCTCAAAACTGTTCCCAGTAAGCAGTGTCGCCAGTTTAGCCTTTTTGAGGCTAGATCTAGCTTTTTTATTTGTTTCTTTTGTGGCTTTTTTCTAGCCTATTCTTATTTTCAAACTAGCATTTTGTTAAGGACAATCCTCCGCAATATTTGTAGTTGCACTAAATTATTGTTCTGGTTCAGTTTTACTTGACGAAATGTTAAGCAAATATTTATCACCCGTCGGCATCACTCCGTCCGGCGAAATTTACTCAGCGAACTCGTTCTGTTTATACTTTAACAGTTTTTTCCGGGGCTCTCAAGTGTCCCTATAAAACCAGGGAAGACAACACCCCACGGCAATGACGTCAATCACTACATCGTGAGGGGGAAAGGTAGTTAGTCGCCGCTGCTATGCCGTAGACATTCGGACGCCCTTAGCCCCTTCATCCCCTCTGCTATTGCGTCACATGCTGTCGACAACTTTTTGCTGCTTTGTAGCATAGCCTCCATGAGTGACTCAAGTGTGAAACTCTCGCCAGATATGTTGCTAAGCTTGCATCTGGTACTGTCAAATCACATGCACTCAAAAAGGACGTATTCTATTACATCTCCTCCGCAGTAGTCGCATATGGGTTCCGGTTCGTGTTTGAATCGTTGAAGGTATGCTTTGAAGCACTCATGTCGAGTTAAACAGTTTGTCAAAGAGAAATCGACTTAGCCGTTTAGTCCGCTTCGTTTGCGTGTTTGCTCTTAACTATGCGCGCTCCAATTGCAACATTCACGATAGTAATCGTATTGTAATGTCTGAAGATATTTGGTGGTACAAATGTACCACTACTTTGTCTTTAAGGAGTATGGGATTTCAGACCCTAAAGAGTCCCCTTCAAGGTAAGACCGCACTAAGCGACGCGACACTGCAGCGGCACTACGCGACACGGCGCAACACTTTTTGGTATATCGCACTGAAACTGCAGCGGGGCGACACTTCGCTGCAAATTTTTTAATTTATTTGTGTCAAAACCTTCAAACAAGATGGATGCCAGTGACGCTGATGTAATGTTAATGCCTTTTATTTTTATTTTCCTTGACGAATTGTTCTCAAATATTATGTTTCTTTACATACAATTTTCTTCTTGAATGAAATGCATGTGAATATTGACTCAAAATTGGAAATCCAATTACTTCAAGTTAAAAATATAGTACGAAATGTTATGTCGTTCCGCTAGGTATACCGCACTATGCGGCACCGGAACTGCGCGACACCACGCGGCGCGACATTTTTGTCTAGTTGGTCAACTTTGCCGCGCAGCGTCGCGTCGCGTAGCTCCGCTGCAGCGTAGTGCGGTATGCTCCATAAGAATACATGCAAAGAATATTTTGCCGCGCTGTGTAGTGTCGTGTCGCGTCGCCTAGTGCAGTCGTACCTTTATTATTAAAAAGGTTTTATTAAACGGTATGGCATTCAAAAGTGTTTGCACAAGGCTTTCATGAAATTTCATGATCGTAAGCCATATTAACTACATGACAATTAAGCAGATTGTGACATTTCATGCTACCATACCTAATCCTCAAAAAAAAAATAATAATTTACAAAGTTGAAAGAAAATTTTTCTTCGATTTGAGCACAAAGAAAATTGAATTTCATACATCTTAATATATGCAAAACAAACGACCAACGTCTTCTGTGAAATTAAAGACCGGTAAATATGTAAAGTTGCGATGGCAATCCGAAAATTGTTGCTAAAAGTTTCGCGAACCAACTTATTTTGGATATAAAACTTACTGTAAAATATGACGTAAAAATATTATAAAGACATGTACATTATATTACGTTCAAATTGGCCCCATTTAATTTGTTAAATGAAAAAGAGCTTTTTGGAAAACACAATCGACCACATTGACCATTTGGAGTTAACTTTGACGGTTGTTTGCTTACCATTAAAATTTCGAAAAAAATATTCAAAATCAAGTTTTTTTGTTTTAGTTTGTTTTGTGCGAATGGCTGCTTCATGATATTAACGCATACGGATTACCTAAGACTTCAAAATGTTTAGTTCGTATGCACTATTTATCTCTGCGTACGATGAGACCTCATGGGAAATAACTAATTACCGCCTTGGCCTCTTTTTTGGCGGGCAGACATGCATACAATTTTGATAATTTTTCATTTTTAATATTTTTCAGAATATAAATTTTTTGAACGTTGGCGTGTCAAATCAAAGCTTTTGGGTCTTTCTGATTGGCCGGAGCAGAAAGCTTTCCGATACAACTCTGCGTTGAACTGGTTTTCAAACGAGTTAAATGATTTAACTGGTTCAATTTTCCAACAACAATTGCATGCGATTTTACTTGTTTATGAACATGTTTTGTTCATTTAGCTCGTCAATTTGAACGTAGTATTAGGGTGGTCAAAAATAAAGTCGGCATTTTAACCACCTATTTTTTCAAATTTGAAATCAAGAAACTAAAAATTGAGCTACTTCTTTCCTGAGTGCAAAAGCACGAAATACATATATCTGCAAGGGGGCGGATGCAAAGCTTCAGCAAAGAAATTAAGAAAATTATAACATAGATTAATGTTTTGTTACATGTTAAATATGTAAATTTGTTTATTTGGTTTAAAATAAATAATTGTATAAAAACCCGATTTTATTTTATTTCCTCCAGGGACTTGAACCGGTTTTGAACTGGAAAACCGATTTTTACCTCCCTTTTATTAGCTCGGGATGTAACTATGTAATATCGATGCGCCTAAAAGATGCAGCGATTTCTATTCTCAAGTTACATACTTTATGACAGTACGAATGAAAATATAATAGCGAGGTTTTAGTTTTTAAACTACAATTTTATTTCTATTAATTAACTGAACCATTAACCGAACCGAAATTTTCCACAAATGTTTGATCCGAACCGAAAACCGAACCACTTTTCATAAAGGCTTAAAGGTTCGTTTAAACCAATTTTCAATAGATAAATTTACACGCTTTTGTTTCTTTTCGTTAAATATGGTAATACATACCTTGTTTGTTTACCATGTGGCAATATCAAATGTAAAGGCAACTCGTCTCATTTAACATACACTTGAAATTAAACCTTGCGCGTTATTGCACTTGACACTCTACACTTAGCCTTGCGCGTTCTTTTTTTTTATTTCCGACCCGTTGAACCGAACCAAAACCCCAATCCAAAAGTGTAAAAACGGTTCGAACCGCTAAACCGAACCGACCAAAATTTTCATCCGGTTCACGTCCTCTTTGTAAATATGTAAGAGTTAATGAAATGTTGAAAAAGCTGGCCTTTATACTTTTGTAGTCCTGGCAACACTGCCAGTGAGAGAGATTCTTGCGAACGGCAACGACTTCCTGGAATTTCTTCGCTTTGCGGGCTGTTTCGGTAATTAGAGCGTGAAAATAAGTGCCAAAAGTGCCCAGAGCGTGAAAACCCTTTTCGTGTTTTCTAAGCAGAGGTAGCCCCAATACAGGAGGCTTCGGATTTTTTCCTCTCTAGTGTAACCTCTACAATGCAGCAAACACTTGAGAAATTTCTCAAGGTCTGGGTGCACCCCTGACCTCATGCGGTCTACTTCTGGACGGATGGGCGCTGGACAAAGACCTTGGAATGCAAGATGAGACTAAGCAAGTTACACTTCTCACTTCTGGTGGGAGTTATCACTGGTCATTGCGTGATAGGTAAGCATGCTGTAGGGCTGAATATCATCGATGACCATGAATAGTTTAAAAAGGTCATCAAAACCCGTATTCTGAACGCATGAAAAGCATTTTGTGAAGTTGTGCTCTTAAGTTTCCAATACGAATGAATATATATCAACGCAATCGACAAAAGCACACAAGTAAGTTTATAAAGTGCAAGTAACACGAAAACTTTACAAAAAAGAGTTGGATTTAATGCAATCATAGTTTCACTAAAATATTTAGTCTTTTCTTCGGTTTATATTATTACAGCAACTGTTTACTGATTTTGGCAAGTCTGTCGTTTTTAATAAGAACCTCGTATTTACTTGTATAAAGTGGAAAAAGAAGAGTATATTTTCATCCACAGTGGTATTTCGACAGAATTTGGCGTAGTGCCGTGTTTTGACAAAATTGTATCAAAAATGTCGATGTAGTACCAATGCACTTTTGAGATTAAAAATTTACCAAAAAAGCACAATTGTACCATCAATTTCATCACTGGTATTTACTAGCTTTGTGTTCAATAACTATTTCAACATGTTTTATCTTCTCAATTTTACGCTCTATTTTGCGTTTACGCTCTCGCTGCAATTTTATTATTCATTTTGACACCTGCTAGTTTCTGCTAGTAAAAAGGTCGCCTACGCAGAAAGAAGTTCTGCGCAAAAATACATACTTCCGGTCCTCTTATCCGGCAACACAGAAAGAATTATATTTAGTTAAGCTTGCTATACAGTTCAATGCGAGCGTGAGCGTGAACGTTCGCAAAGGCAAAGAATTCCATTTGTATTCTTATGGACGCTCACGCACATCTGTCAAAACTTGTCGTTCACAGGCAAATGCTTTACGTGCGCTCAAAGTTGAGTGTGAGCTTGAAAAAATGGCATATTATGCATTTTAAATTAGTATTTTTTCTATAATTCTGAAAGATATTTTAATTCTCTATCTTTTGAATTATCAACTATTGCAAAAAAGTTAAGTAATAACGAAGATATTGGTCAAAATAAAAAGGTCGTGTACACGCTCGCTTTGAACTGTATAGCAGGCTTAAGGGTTATAATCAGGGTTACCAGGTTGTGGGTTGCCAGGTTGTTTTTGAAAAACCGAACACTTTTCGTTTGCCGAGGGGATGAAACTGGGAGGCGAGGGGGGGATGGAGGGGTGCGTATGTGTGTGTTTAAACCAGGCACGGGTAACGTTGGCAGAACTCCATAAGCATGTACAAAACGTTTGAACTTGCTTATAGAGTTCCACCTGCGCTGCCCATCACTGGTTTAAACAGATCACACACTTTACAGTCCGTTTTTTATTGTCCCCCGGACTAACAGACTAAAATTCGGACTGTCCGGTCAAAAACCGGACACCTGGCAACCCTGGTTATAATCCCTAAGAGCGGCCGAATGCCCTCTACGCAGAAAGAATTGCTGCCCAAAAATGCTTGCGTTTGTTCAGATATGAATTGTATATCAAATTAAAAATCGATTTACACCATTTTTAACTATGGTATTTATATATAATGAAGGGATTTTTACAGGAAAAACTCTATTTTTAAAGAATTTTTATTTTTATAGTGATTTTTCATAAATTTTATCAATAAAGAATAATATTTAGTACATAAATGGGAGTAAAATGTCTTAAATAGTTTGCGAGATATTCAAGTTTAAAGAAATCCATTTTTAGACCTTTTGACCTTGAATAAAACTAAATTTCGTTTCCCCCAAAAAAATTTATGTTGTGCTAATCAATGTAAATTCCTCTGTAGAGCCCTTTTTTTGAGAAATGTAAGTGTTCTGCGCTTGCTCCTTTAAATTCAAGTATTGCCATCGTTTCTGTTCATACTCGGCGATTATTAACGTGTTCCATTTATACCTAATCGTGCAGGTCTCTAGTACATATACATATAGAAATAATATGGGATTTTACATACATGCGTAAAAGTAAATATCGGCGTTTATTTATTGTGCATATACGACCGAAAACCCAGAGCAAACCCTATCATTACAACTTTTTTTATTTATTCACACACTTATTATCTAATTTGACTTTAGCTGCGGAAAGAGTATTTCAAAGTCCTTTTTTTCAATGGAGTTCTCGAGGGATTACTATGTAGTACATATTTCTTTTCCACAGTATAGAATTTTTGATGAAAATTATCACATTGTGGTATCTTTGCACCTTGTTTTCATTTTTATTTATAATGTTTGTTTAATACTGCTTTTTCGTTTACCGGCATTAAAGATTTAGTTGATTATTATTTATAAAATTACAGGAAAACACACGAACGCAAATTTTCTTCGTTTTTTCTCTTTTGATGAATTTACAAACATATGATTGATAGCCAAGAGATGTGCCAAAAACAGCTGACAGCAACACTGGTGTTGCCATATTTGAGAAATAAATTTTAGTTAGAGGTTGTTCGATTAGCTGATAATTTGTATTAATTATGACATATTTTCAAATAGAGAAGTAACAAAAGAATTGCAAGGCAAAGGTAAGGTGATAAAATCATCTGTTTTTGCGAATTTAAAGGTTGAGGTGAAAGGTATAAACACTAAGGGCCGTTTTCTCAGGCAACCTTTACCTTAGGAGCTCACTTTATATTTCAAGATTGCTGCTATTTAATGTATGTATGTATGTTTCTTGGTTGTAAACAAATTAAAAACCGATAACAAAATACATTACTTTAGACACAACTATAAGTTTTAAAGCAACATTTAAATATAGTGAGCTTTAAAGTTAAAAAGAAAACGGCCCTAAAGGAATTAAGTCTCGATTAATCTACGAAAATGCTATCACTGGAATCGAATATCTACGAGCGTAGGATGTACTTTGAACACATCGTCGCCTAGGTAAAAGATTGTCGTATGTTAATTTCGGCAGGTTGTGGGAAATCGCGACTGAAGTTTGCAATGCAATTTCTCAAAAACGCGAAGATAGATTTTCTCCAAAGTCTCTTAAAATGTTACTAGTTCACAAAATTCTTAAATTATTTAATTTTTCATGTTTTTTGTTAATTAGTTAATTAGTTTTGAGTTTATGAAGGATTTGCTTTAGTAAAATTTTGTCGTAAGCGTCATTTGTCCACAATTTGGCCGCCACTTTGTATGAAATACGACAAAATGTGATCAAAATTTCTACCAAATTAACAACACTTTTTATTCAATATCTCGGAAACTAAAGGAGATATCCAAAAATGGAGAACGCCATTTTTAAGATATTGATTAGTTTAATATGGCTGCATCACTAACTAAATTTTTACTAAATTATCGAAAAAATTGCAGTCAATATCTCGGAAACTATAGGAGATATCTAAAAACTGATAACACCAATCGAAAGACCTTATATTAGAATATATAACTGCATCTAGAACTAAAAATCGTCAAAATGGCACTTACGACAATCTTTTACCCAGGCGACGACATACATATAATCACTAGACACGAAAAAGACACGAGCTCAATAGTTGGCCGCGAAAAGACTGGTAAAAAAAACGCCAGCGAATTGTTACGATTCGTCCCGTGCCAACCCGTGCATTACAACACGGGAGTTAGTCATCGCATCAGGTGGATGTCACGAAAATCAGACAACAGTGGATTCAATGTTAGCCCCGATTATTTGTTCTTTGTATGCTGTTTCAGAAACTCTTGATTTTTCTTATTTTTGTTTCATGCTTTGAAGGCAAACAACAATTCAATAAAGCAAATTCTAAAATTTGCAAGTTTTACTTGTCGAGGTACCTTTAAAAGGTACAGAACGTTCCGTAATTATTTGTAGTAAATAATTTCAAACCTACACATCATTCGGCATCATGGGATTGTTGAAAAGCGCACAAAGTGTAATATCAAAAATTTAAATTTCAAACATTGCTCACAGAATCTATATTTAGGTATCTTGTAAGGGTGTACCAACTCTATCTAACTGCACCACTGTTTTCATACAGTATTTCTTTATTATCGCATATGATTCATATTTTCTTCGGACATTGAAACTGAAGTTTTTTAATATCTTCTCTCACCCATTAGATATAAACTTAAGGAAGCTGGTAAAATTTAAATCACATTTTCTTACACTTGGATTGGACGATCACCGATTAGATGCTTATGTACCTCTGAATAAACTACGTAAAGCCACTTCCTACAAATTGAAAATGGTTCCAGAATCCCTTAATACTGAGTACAAAGTATTTGTTCGTGCCGAACGTAAATCGGATCTTTTTTTGGGTAAGTAGTGAAGACCGGAAATAGGTAATAAAATTTCGAGTACGCGATCTTTAAACGAGAGTAGTATATGTGATTCTTCCCTGCACAAAGTTTAAAATTAGACTAAATACTAATACGACAAATATTTTGAAGACAAACTTATGCTGAATGAAATAGGCTGGTTCAGCAAGTTGTCGAGCATCAATGTTATTTTTGAGCAGTAATGTATTTTATAATACAGCGCAAGTTAGCGACGGCAACTGAGAATCAGATTTGTATGAAATTACATACGTACATATCGTTACCTTAATATAGAAAGGCCCTAACTCATTTTCATTTTGAGTCCAATTTTATATAAAATCTGTCAAATAGCTCACAATATATCTAACAGAAATTGAAAACAAATATTACAGTGGTTAGATAAAATATTATCTTTAGTAAAAATCAGCAGTTCGACGAAATTCGCAACTGTAGAACTTTGCTTTTCTTTAAATTTTCAAACTATGTTTTAAGAAACAGTAATATGAGATAGGGCCTTTCTATATTAAGGTAACGATATAAATGTATATACATACATATGTGCACATGTCTCATCTGGCGATAAGCATGAATAAATATTCCAACCAGCGTTGATAACATATTCACCCAGGATTGACATGATTAAATCGGAGCAGCGGAATGGCGAAACCTAAAAGGAAATGTGTGTAAAGAGCAGATACGAGTAGAAAACACATTGAACATGCATACGTTGGAATATTATTTACATTAGAACGCCAACGTATAGATTGTTATTTTTTATTTTTTCTATGAAGGGTATATAATCGTTAAATACGTAATTTAATTTTTTCGGTAAAAAATATTCGTTGTTGGATTTTTATTTTTTTTTTATAAATATACTCAAAAATTTTATTGAGCTAGAGGCCGTTTTTTTTTTTCTTAAAACAACTTAGCTCGAGCTAGGTCATTTTCTATTTAAAGCAATATTTCACTGAATTCCCAAATAATATTTTAACGATTAACTAGCCATAGGTGTATTTAATATGTCTTTTTAATTAAAGATGAATAATTATATAAAATTTTTGAAGGGACCTTATTATCTTTTAATACAAAGTTAAATCTTCTAAGGTCACTTAAGTGGTTTTATCAAATAGCCACAGAAATTTTCTGTGTAATATGGGAAAAATATACAGCCCAATTCAGAATATTCCCTGGAAGTTTGTTCTACGGGAATTTGATTCTCCGGAGAAAGAAATCCTCCAATAATTAACTCAAAGGGTGTAGCATTTCCCCCGAAAGTTTGGGAGGAGGAAATTCGAACTTCGAAAGACAGCGTAACTCCGCCATTTAAAATAAAAATTTCTCAGGGAATTTTTATTCATGATAGGAGGAAAGGGAAAAGAGAGAAAACTCCCAGGGAGTTTCTGTTCAGAATCGGCCTGATAATTTATTATCACAATGCATTGCTTAAGTATGGAGGTACATATGTATGTACATATGTAAAAGAAGAACTCTTTAATAGCATAAGAACAAAAAAAAATATCGCACGTTTAATGTATTCCTAGCATAGTTTTTTGCCCTAAAATTATTCTAGTCTGCATTTTTTTTTTTACAATTTTTTAGACAACATAAAAGAAGAGGTGACGGCTATTTCTATACTCAACTCCAAGGCATATTTTATTTGCCTTGCTAAACTCGAAATTGTTTTTTGAGATCTGACGTTATTCAGGCAAAGGAACGAAATGATACAATTGTTATTATTTTCAGATGATCTCATCAAACGCTTCGACGCATATCTTACGCAGAGTAGGAGTACATATCCTTTACGCTTGCCCGATTCCCGTTTGAATAGCTTACCAGGTTCACTTATCAATAAAACTATGACACACGAAAATTTCCGTTTTGCTAACGAAGAAAAAAATGAAGGAATTTCGGTTGAAACGCTAACCTTGGAGGAAGCATCCGAGCAATTACCAAAGGATCAAGTGGAAACATTCTCAGACATCGAAATACATGACGACCAGTCCGTGGCCCCAAATAATCAAACCGGGATAGCTAACGCAATATTGAACGCGAATAATGGATTAATACGTGGAGCAGCGGTATTGCAGCGCGATGTAACGAAAATCGAGATGGGTCTTCAGTCGCAATTGCTTCTGGCCCCAGGCATGTTGGGCACACTGCTGTTTGAGGTCACTAACACGCGCACAGAAGTAATATATCATAATATACAGGTGGTTGACGAAAGACGATTTCTATTGCGTCTTAACCCACAAAGAATTTTCTTGCGACCTGGAGAAATGACTATCGTTACAGTGACGGTTCTGATACCGAATGGCACACCACAGGGAACCGTTGATAAAATTACTTTCACTTGCCATGGTGGGGGTACAACATCGCTATCGCTCAACTTAAAAGTAGTAAGCTCTTCAGTGGTTGATGGACAGGTAAACATATTAGAAATGTTTTCTTAAATGCATGTAATAAGTTTCATTTATCTCATTTCAAGGATACGACTGCCCCCTCTATTGATTGGACATTTGGCAGCCGCTGTGATAACATTAAAACAGAGTCCTCTGATTGTGCGGAACGCTTCTGGACACTAGACATAACTGCACAAGATTGGCAAACGGGCATTTTGCGTTTACAAGCTATGCCTTCAGTAGGGCTGTTGTATCGAAATAGTTACACTGTCGGCTCCACAGAAGCACTAAAAGCTACTTATATAGCGACATGCTGCGAACCAAAAGTGACAGTTACTGGATTCGATGTGGCAGGCAATCAGCGTTCGTACAATATTGATGTACGCGACTTAGTGCTCACTGAGGCCTCTATAGCCGCCATAGTACTAGGCGCATTGTTGCTTCTTCTATTAATTATATTATTGATTTGGTTAATTGTTTGGTGTTGCCGAAGACGCCAAGTTTCACTGGACCTGCCAACATACCGATCACATTCAACAAGAAGTATGGAATAAATTTAGAGTAAAGAAAAGCATACTTACATACCAAAACATATGTATATATACATATATACCAATATAGTACATACGAAGAAATAAAATTTAAAAATAATAAAATTTTGATAAAATCTGATTTTTTAATTTGACTTGGCTCTGCAGCTCAACAAGTTGTTCTCAATAGAAACAAAAGAAACTTACCTCGGTTAATAGCCAGCGGCGGTAATAGTAATGGCTTATTCGGAAGATCATCAAATGTTAGCCCTGTCACTGATGCACTCAAAAGTGGATTTTTCACCACAGGTGTAGTTGTTGGACCTGCAGTAAGATTTGGGGCAGCTACTAAAATAGATGCAGTTGTAGCCGATGGACGTGACGTGTCACCTTTTAGTTTATCAGACATAATTCTTTAATTATATCGTCAGTACCAACAAAAACTCCGACTATTCTTTAATACAATTTACGAAGCCTTAAAGTGGATATATTTGACCAAAATACAAAAATATACAAGCTCAAAGAATTATCAAAACACCAAAATTGTCAGCGAAAGGTGCAAAATAGCAACATCCAAACCAAATTGCATTAGTTTTAAAGGGGTGTTTATGGTTTTTCATACTTAATACAGAAGAGACGTGGGACGGGAACTATTTTCGCTGTCAGTTTGGAAATTGATAAGCTCTCTTTTGTCAATCGAGAAAATCATAGGAATCTGTTTTATCGACTAAAGTTACCAAGCATTCGGCATGTTGCAAATCGTACGATTTGAAATCGGTGCGATTTGCAAAACGTATTTTGGAGATTTCTTAAAAACGGGGCTAATTTTGACACTGACAGGTCTATTCTGCACGTTACCGAAGATTTTGTAACCGGAAAATTGTATTACCAAAAAATGTTACCAGTTCTTGTCACCGCGATTCTAGGTACGTTGGTAATGCAGTTAAGAATTGTGCAAATCCTGGCATTGCATATTTCACGGGGCAATAATTTGTTACCAGCTTATGAGATGGTAACAAAATTTACCGGTTACAAGAGTATACAGAATGCGAAAAGGGTTTAAAAATTAACAGGAACTTTATTTACCGGTTACAAACTTTTTATTACCAGCGCAGAATAGACCTGTGAATAGACAGATCGATGCAAAATTCATTCAACAAAGTGTGATTGAATCTGAGATTGATCTGATAAGATCCAACCTATATGTCAAATTGGAAAATAAAAAATTATGAATTTCGAATCGCTTGTAATATTTTGACATTATAATACCTTAAACGAAAGCCACGCTCATGCCTCACTGAGTTGTCAACAGGTCTGTTCGACATCATCTGATATTTAGCGCAAGAAATTACATGCCTAGTTTTATTAAAACGAATTAAAATAAACTTGCCAAATTTTTCCTTTTGCGCTTTGAACAGCTACTTCTTAAACACAATACTGCAATTTTCTGCTGGCGTGTAGCGTGTCAGACGTGGCAATCGCTGTGTTTTCGTGGGCAATGATCGGTATCCGGATAAAAATTTGCTCATGAATGCAACAATAACGACATGATCCTGATAGAGAACTGGTTCAATTTATGATCCGCTCTTTTTGGTTTGTCTCACTGATAATATGGCAGTACGGTTTGGTAGCACTGACAAATGATTGTATACACAAACATATATTCTGCCATTGCTTCTTTTAACTTGCTTCAGATAAACTTCCTTCGCGCTAAATATTTGTTTAAGTGAATATTATTTTGTTTAAATGTGTTTTTCCCCATTTAGGGCCAGTTTAAACTTAGATTAAGTAAACTGAGTTTAAATTGAACAGCTGGTTGGCATTTGATTGGCTGATCTTAGTTTAAACCAGCCAGATCGGGCGATTAAACTTAGTTTAAACCACGGCCGTGCACAGAAAAACTGGCCCTTAGTAAGTTCATTTTTACAATTTCATCCTCCTTGTGCTAGTAGTATAAAATTAGTGCTGCCAACTCCAATGAGAATGATCCAGACCGTTTCCGTGCGAAATGATCGTGATACTGAGCTGGATAACCCAAATAAACACGACTTATATTTCCCACTTTCCCACTTTTCCACGCAATTCGCTGTTAAATTGAGAAAGAGAAATTTTAATTCCATGTGTGCACTGCCAGAAAGATATTGCTGTCACTTTTCGGAAATCAGTTTCAGAAATTAATGTTGCATGGTGTGACTGCACCTAAAAGCGCGCAAATCGATTTCGGAAATATATTTCAACTTGCTCGTGCTGCANTATACTTACATACCAATACATATGTATATATATATGACCAATATAGTACATACGAAGAAATAAAATTTAAAAATAATAAAATTTTGATAAAATCTGATTGTTTAATTTGACTTGGCTCTGCAGCTCAACAAGTTGTTCTCAATAGAAACAAAAGAAACTTACCTCGGTTAATAGCCAGCGGTGGTAATAGTAATGGCTTATTCGGAAGATCATCAAATGTTAGCCCTGTCACTGATGCACTCAAAAGTGGATTTTTCACAACAGGTGTAGTTGTTGGACCTGCAGTTAGATTTGGGGCAGCTACTAAAATAGATGCAGTTGTAGCCGATGGACGTGACGTGTCACCTTTTAGTTTATCAGACATAATTCTCTAATTATATCGTCAGTACCAACAAAAACTCCGACTATTCTTTAATACAATTTACGAAGCCTTAAAGTGGATATATTTGACCAAAACACAAAAATATACAAGCTCAAAGAATTATCAAAACACCAAAATTGTCAGCGNCCCCTTTCGGAAATAAAAAAATCTCTTTCGAAAGACATTTTACATGCAATGTGTGACTGTACATGCAATTTCTTTCAGAAAACTTCTCAATTTGACAGCCTTTTCGAAATACATATATTGCATTGCCATGTCTGACACGCTTTTAAAGTTGAGATTAAACGTTGCAATGCAAGCGCTTTTTTTACTATTTTGCTGCCAAAATGCGAAATCCAAAAGTCCACTTTAGCGTGTAAACAGCGAGAAAGTCTTTTTTGCAGCACAACAGACATTCGGAAATTAAACTGCTTTCGATAGCCACTTTTCACGCCTGGTGTAACTGCTCCTGCAGTCTGTTTTGGAAATTCTTGGGTTTGACAGACTTTTGAAAAGGACTTTTGCACTTTTATTTTAGAAATGTGGTTCTTATTTTATTGCTAAATGAGAAAGATTAAAAAGGATGGCACCTTTTTTGGCACTTTTTTATCCTCAATATGGCACCTCATAGCTAAAGATAGTTGGCAGCCCTGCTGAAACCCTGTTCGATCAGGTGATAAGCAACGTGGTTTTTCGCGTCCAACTCTAATTTTGTTTACATTTGTTCGGATTTCTTTTGACTATAAAAAAGATTAGCGTCTAAGTGAAAAACCCAAAACCCCAAAAAAATAAGTGNAATACTTATTACAGAAGAGACGGGGGACGGGAATTATTTTGCTGTCAGTTTGGAAATTGATAAGCTCTCTTTTGTCAATCGAGAAAATCATAGGAATCTGTTTTATCGACTAAAGTTACCAAGCATTCGGCATGTTGCAAATCGTACGATTTGAAATCGGTGCGATTTGCAAAACGTATTATGGAGATTTCTTAAAAAGGGGCTAATTTTATTAAGTAAACCGAGTTAAATTGATCTTAGTTTAAACCAGCCAGATCGGGCGTTTAAACTTAGTTTAAACCACGGCCGTGCACAGAAAAACTGGCTCTTAGTAAATTAATTTTTACAATTTCATCCTCCTTGTGCTAGTAGTATAAAATTAGTGCTGCCAACTCCAATGAGAATGATCCAGACCGTTTCCGTGAGAAATGATCGTGATACTGAGCTGGACAACCCAAATAAACACGATTTATATTTCCCACTTTTCCACGCAATTCGCTGTTAAATTGAGAAAGAGAAATTTTAATTCCATGTGTGCACTGCCAGAAAGACATTGCTGTTACTTTTCGGAAATCAGTTTCAGAAATTAATGCTGCATGGTGTGACTGCATCTAACAGCGCGCAAATCGATTTCGGAAATATATTTCAACTTGCTCGTGCTGCACTAGCAATCAGCAATTTCCCTTTCGGAAATAAAAAAATCTCTTACGAAAGACATTTTACATGCAATGTGTGGCTGTACATGCAACTTCTTTCAGAAAATGTCTCAATTTGACAGCCTTTTCGAAATACATATATTGCATTGCCATGTCTGACACGCTTTTAAAGTTGCGATTAAACGTGGCAATACAAGCGCTTTTTTTTACTATTTTGCTGCCAAAATGCGAAATCCAGAAGTCCACTTTCCCGTGTAAATAGCCAGAAAGTCTTTTTTGCAGCACAACAGACATTCGGAAATTAAACTGCTTTCGATAGCCACTTTACACGCAAGGTGTAACTGATCCTGTAGTCTGTTTTGGAAATTCTTGAGTTTGACAGACTTTTGAAAAGGACTTTTGCACTTTTGTTTTAGAAATGTGGTTCTTATTTTAGTGCTAAATGAGAAAGATTAAAAAGGATGGCACCTTTTTAGGCACTTTTTTATCCTCAATATGGCACATCATAGCTAAAGATAGTTGGCAGCCCTGCTGAAACCCTGTTCGATCAGGTCATCGATCAGGTGATAAGCAACGTGGTTTTTCGCGTCCAACTCTAATTTTGTTTACATTTATTCGTGCTGGTTCGGATTTCTTTTGACAATAAAAAGATTAGCGTCTAAGTGAAAAACCCAAAACCCCAAAAAAATAAGTGAAAAATGGAAGTAGTCCAAGAATTGCAAGAGCGTGCTTTGCCCGTCTATGAGCAATTAAAACGATATAACATATGCGATGACAACGAGATCAGGTAAACATCGCATGGAACCTTTTACACGAACGTTTTTCTTATATTGATACAATTTCAGTGATTACAAGCAGAAGAGGGAGTCCTTCGCCCTGCAACTCACTCAGAAAAGTGTTAATAGCCGTACGTACGTGGAATACATCATACTCGAGCGCAAAATGTATCGTTTGGTGGAACGTAAAGAAGCCAGTTACAAAACAGAGCTACGGGGTCTTAAGAATAATCTGATAAATCACATAACAAAATTGTATCGAGAGTGCCTCCAAAAGTTTCCTGAAGCCGAAAGTTTGTGGAACCATTTCATAGAATTTAGCAAAAATTCGAACCCAACGCAAGTCCTCGGTATCTACGAAAAAATGCTTACAGTAAGATCAAAAAATAGTAATACAAACGTTGTTTTAAAGAGACAATAAATTCATTACTTTGTTTTTATTAGTATCACGGTTCCAATGAAAAAAATTGGGTTGAAGCAGCGCTTTGGGCTTTTAGCAACGATAGTGACAGCCTCATATGGCAGGACATTTGTACACGGGGACTTCAACGTCATCCTAATGAAGAAATTCTCACCAAAACATTATTTGACTTGCTAGTATTCGTAGCCCATAAACGAATATTGGCTGGCCAGAGACTAGATTATGAAAGCGCCCTGCGTCAAGCAGAATGTGTTTATAGAAATAGCCGTACCACTATTACTAATTTGCCATTTTTCATCGGATTAGTGCGTAGATGCGAGGATACTTCCTTTATAAATATCACAGCTAGCCTGCAATTAAAAATAATTGAAGATTTACTAGAACGTTATCCTTCACAGGAAAAACTGTGGGATTTCTTGGCACAGAGGGAGCTGCGTGGCTTTGCTCTAAACGATTTAAAGGAATATGCCAAAAGAACAGAAATTGAGACTGCCTCTGCCACAGATAATGTACAGACTGCAGAAGGAAGCCAAATTCAAGACACGACCGACAGTGGTACAATTTCGATCAAGCCAGTTTTTAAGGAACGAACAACGAGACAACGCATCGAACTCTGTTCTAAAATATACGAAACGGCATTAAAAACTGTAAGTAACCGAGATTTTTGTGTGATTAAAAAAAACTTTATATTCAAGCTCATTACATATATGTACATTTTTCGTTTTCAGCTAAAAACGCGGACAATGTGCCATGATTACATTAGCGCAATGCTAATTATAAACGAAAATAATGAAACCNGGAAGCCAAATTCAAGACACGACCGACAGTGGTACAATTTCGATCAAGCCGGTTTTTAAGGAACGAACAACGAGACAACGCATCGAACTTTGTTCTAAAATATACGAAACGGCATTAAAAACTGTAAGTAACCAAGATTTTTGTGATTAAAAAAACTTTGTATTCAAGCTGATTACATATATGTATGTACATTTTACGTTTTCAGCTAAAAACGCGGACAATGTGCCATGATTACATTAGCGCAATGCTAATTATAAACGAAAATAATGAAACAGATTTGAAAATTAGGCGTAAGTACCTGGCTATGGCTTTGAAAATGGGTCACGAATTAGGTCTAATGAGTGAGGAACACTATTGTGTTTTTCTACGTTTGTTAATTGTGACTGAAACTGGAAGGAAAATTGCTGAAACTATGCTAAGTGAGGTATGCTCTGCTCATAAGTCAGTTAAATTATATGAAGTGTGGATTTCATACTATATAAGTCAAAACACTTCGGACATGGTAGAAAAAATCCATGCGAAAGCAGTAAAAGACCTTGGCGATAAATCAGGACCCATATTTGAGTTGGCTATTCAGTACTTTNATTGTGACTGAAACTGGAAGGAAAATTGCTGAAACTATGCTAAGTGAGGTTTGCTCTGCTCATAAGTCAGTTAAATTATATGAAGTGTGGATTTCATACTATATAAGTCAAAACACTTCTGACATGGTAGAAAAAATCCATGCGAAAGCAGTAAAAGACCTTGGCGATAAATCAGGACCCATATTTGAGTTGGCTATTCAGTACTTCAAAACTAGATATGATGAAGACCGTTCGACTCTTGAACGACTCTATCGTGATGCCATTAAAATGACGAGTCCCAAATTCGGAATATTTCGTGCGCAGTATCTGGAATTTTGTATGATTAATTCTCCCTTTCATAAGGTACGTAAAGAGTACGATCATTTAAGTCAGTTACCACCGCCCTGTCTCAAGTTGCATGAGAAAATGGCTGAATTGGAATCTCAAGTTATATTAAAGGTAATTGGTGAGCTTTTGAACAAATAACCCATAATACGCATAATTGGCTTCATCTTTCAGACTAAAAAGGATACTGATCGTCGGCGACAAGTTTATGAAAATATGGTTTTACAGTTTGGAAAGGATAACACCTCGGTCTGGATGGAATATGTGCGTTTCGAATGCTCCTATGGAGATAAAAATCGCGTAACTCACATATATGACCGTGCGAAAGCAACATTAAACGAGAACTTAGTATATCCCTTTCAAATGGAATACGATTTAAAAAAAGAAAATTTCAAAGCCGAAGCTGATTAAATTTATATGCGCCTATAGGTGACCATTCGCCCTGTATTATACGGGACAGTCCTCTTTTTTGACCAATTGCCCTGTCAATTAATTTATTTTATACGGGACGCCAAATGTAATCGATGTTCGGTATTTCCACGCCTTGACAGCTCATTAATATGGCGTGCCTATGAACCAGTTATAAGTGATGATGAAGTGTTTTCTCCATTAATAATTATTATTTTCTGATCTGAATGTNTAAAAAAAGAAAATTTCAAAGCCGAAGCTGATTAAATTTATATGCGCCTACATAAGTATGTGTATATATATATGCAAGTACCTATTGCTAAGGTGACCATTCGCCCTGTATTATACGGGACAGTCCTCTTTTTTGACCAATTGTCCTGTCAATTAATTTATTTTATACGNTTTATGAAAATATGGTTTTACAGTTTGGAAAGGATAACACCTCGGTCTGGATGGAATATGTGCGTTTCGAATGCTCCTATGGAGATAAAAATCGCGTAACTCACATATATGACCGTGCGAAAGCAACATTAAACGAGAACTTAGTATATCCCTTTCAAATGGAATACGATTTAAAAAAAGAAAATTTCAAAGCCGAAGCTGATTAAATTTATATGCGCCTATAGGTGACCATTCGCCCTGTATTATACGGGACAGTCCTCTTTTTTGACCAATTGCCCTGTCAATTAATTTATTTTATACGGGACGCCAAATGTAATCGATGTTCGGTATTTCCACGCCTTGACAGCTCATTAATATGGCGTGCCTATGAACCAGTTATAAGTGATGATGAAGTGTTTTCTCCATTAATAATTATTATTTTCTGATCTGAATGTATGTGCTTCGAATTGAGGAAAACACAGTAAAATATAAATTAGGACAACATCTTAGCTACGTTTATTATTATTTTTGTTTATGAAAGTAAATCTATTTTTCCCAACAAGAACCATATAAATCCAAAATTCCGACATGAAAATCAATTCTGCAAAGTTTCATCAAAATCAGAATCTTGAGAAAAAATAGTATTTGCAGTTATGTAGTTCATTAAAATTTAGTATAATAAAGCGCAACGANAGCTACGTTTATTATTATTTTTGTTTATGAAAGTAAATCTATTTTTCCCAACAAGAACCATATAAATCCAAAATTCCGACTTTTTGCAAAAACCATGAAAATCAATTCTGTAAAGTTTCATCAAAATCAGAATCTTTAGAAAAAATTGTATTTGCAGCTATGTAGTTCATTAAAATTTAGTATAATAAAGCGCAACGTGATGCTCATTTGCTTCCCCATAAAAACTTTTCTAATCTACTTACATTGTATGAAGAAAATGCGTAACACTTTAAACCAAGGCACATTAAACAGGTAGTATCAGTAGAGCAAAAACAACATTTGCGTGTATTTTGTTGTTGCTTCTGGTATCGAAAGTGTCAAAAACTGTTCTGAATTTTTTCTTCTAAATCAAAGCGTGCCATGTGAAATACAAAAAATTATAAAAAATAAAAAATTTAAATTGGAAAAAATAAAAATTGATGCAACTTTCTTTCCTAGTAAATTTGTTTGCTTCTCGAAGCATTGATCCATCCTTTACAAGGGCCAGTAATCAGCGGTTGTGCTGCTGAGTTGGGCGAACGTTCCAAAAGCTGCTATTCAATCGCTTGTTTTGTATGGAAAAAGGTTTCACATGCAAATGGATTTTAACAAAAAATTCAAAATATTTTACATTTTCGAGACCAAATAATTTGAAAATAAATAAAATCAGCTGCTCTACGGATACTACCTGTGCAATGTACCTTGCTTTCAACAAAAGAAATTGCCAAAAATTAACGGTAAGTCTTAGCTACTTCAAACAAGCACTTTAATAATAATAGATTGGCGCTTACACAATATGTTAGCGTTTGGCCGAGCTTCTCCCCTGATTTGTGAAGTGCGCCTTGATGTTGTCACACAAAGGGGAGGAACCTATAGTCTTTCGCCGACTCCGAACGGCGATTGTATTTTTATGCGAAGCTGTTTCGCAAGGCAGAAATACACTCGGAGGTTTGTCATTGCCGGCCGAGGGGCAACCGCTATTAGAACCACTTTTGGTTTATTTATTGTTTTTGATGTTAGTCGGAAACTTGGCTTGATCCCAGGGCCTGCGGAATGGTAGCGAAAAACCTGAGTTCGAGAAAAAACGCTTAAAACATTTGGATTGTAATGTTAATCTTTAGGGGAAACCAAAATATGTTCGTCTATAACTTTTTAAATAGCCTAGCTGGCGAGATGGGGATTTCACATACACATGGAATAGTAGTTGCGGAATACGATAGCATATATAACTCAATTCTTTCCGAAGTCGGCTTAGGCGGTTATTCGTACCTATAGCATACAAATATATGCGTATGAAGAATAAGTCAGGGATCGAAAAGAACGATTTATTTTCGAAATTTCAATTCAAGAAGTCAGACCGTAGGAATTATTCGAATTCGATATGATATTTGAATATACCAGTAAGATGCTTGCTAGCTCAAAAAGTCAGCAATTATATTTAACCGGTATTTTTTCAAATTTAATACCCATTTCATTTATTTCTAAATGTTTAACTATAGTTGCTATTCATAATATAATTTACATTTCAGTGGCGTCGCCCACTGACAAACCCAACTGCGGTTGCGCTGCCATCCATAATCGACCCACAAATGTACTTATTTATTTATGTACATACATATATACCCAGCACTTTACTTTTCTTGCTCCAGCTCAGTTTTTAAAGAGCTCTCTGCAACAATTTTTGCCACTTTTCGCGGTTCTTTGACTAATGTATTGGGGCATTGCATCTCGGTCCAACTAACAGGCACCATTGGTGGACCATTTGTACCACTCTCGCTAGAAGTCGCAACCACTACACCTAATTCGTTCTCTGCAGTACTAAGTTGGTAGCATGTCAGCTCAGTTTGAGGAAGCTATACATAATTTGTAGATATAATATTAAAAAATAATATCAAAAATATATGTAGATAATAAAAACAATAACTTTCAGTTCAAGCAATTACCACTCGTGCTAGTATTACATCTCCAGGGCGGAATGATTTGTACATTTCGACACGATCCTTTTCTGTAGCACGGACATCTTCTTTCCGCACAATCCCTCGATATGTTCGTTCAAGTATATGGTCGCCAATACAGATTATAGAACACTTTGCGAAGCGTTGGTTCACTTGTAGAACACGCGCCGTTACCACATCTCCCGCCACAGGTACAATAGTCTGGCTACCAGCACACTTAACTTCAATGTATTTACACTTCATATAAAGAATTCCCAATGTATTAAATTTATTACAAAGCTAGTTTGAACAATTGTTACCTTATCCTTTTCCCTAACTTGCACGCTACCAGCTAATGTAGCATAAATGTAACCGCCACGCTCATATGTCCCTTGTCCCGCTACTGTGGTTTCTTCCGACAGACATATCCGTTGCCCAGGTAGGCAAAGGATTTCTTCAGCGCTTACCAAACTACATGTGTTGGAAACATTTGCTAGAACTTCCATTACCACCAATCAAATATAAAAGCCGCCTAGGCCACGCATTTAGAATAGGAATGGAAAAGTCGACTCTGACTTTAGTCAAAAATCGCCTTTTTGCTGAAAAAAACTCGACCTTTTAGAATCGAGTTTACTCGTTTCTAGTCGACAAGAAACGACTGTCATTTGAAGAGAGTGGCCACCTGTTTAAAAAGTTAAACTCAAATTGCGACAGCCGAAACCAGCCAGAACTTTGTTAACATTTTCTGAAAGTATACCCATCCAGTATNTTCCCTAACTTGCACGCTACCAGCTAATGTAGCATAAATGTAACCGCCACGCTCATATGTCCCTTGTCCCGCTACTGTGGTTTCTTCCGACAGACATATCCGTTGCCCAGGTAGGCAAAGGATTTCTTCAGCGCTTACCAAACTACATGTGTTGGAAACATTTGCTAGAACTTCCATTACCACCAATCAAATATAAAAGCCGCCCTAGGCCACGCATTTAGAATAGGAATGGAAAAGTCGACTCTGACTTTAGTCAAAAATCACCTTTTAGAATCGAGTTTACTCGTCTCTAGTCGACAAGAAACGACTGTCATTTGAAGAGAGTGGCCACCTGTTTAAAAAGTTAAACTCAAGTTACATTGTGCGACAGCCGAAACCAGCCCGGACTTTGTTAACATTTTCTGAAAGTATACCCGTCCAGTACTAAAACGCTCGATGGATTTGCAAAAGTTAGCTCGCATTTTTATTTTATGACTTACTAAAGTTTTCATGTCTCGGACTACGTAGTTTTCAAAAAAGTCGAAAAAATTGTTAAAATAAATGTCTGAGCGAAATTAAAGGTTAAGACATATGTAATAAAATTTCATGGGAAATATTTTCGTAGAACATTTATAGCCATTAGCTCCCGCCTAAAAGGGTAATTTTGACCCTTACTTCAAAAAATCCCGCAAAAAGCAAATTTGGAAGGTCGTTGGAGGATTGATTTATTGTAGAAAATTATTCTCCGGAAAATTTTACTAGGGGTCTTCTCAGGCAAAAGTTTCATGCTACCAACGTAAAAGCCTCCAAAAATTTAAAATAAAAAATCAACAAAAAACAGTTTTTTTACTNAATATTTTCGTAGAACATTTTTAGCCATTAGCTCCCGCCTAAAAGGGTAATTTTGACCCTTACTTCAAAAAATTCCACAAAAAGCAAATTTGGAAGGTCGTTGGAAGATTGATTTATTGTAGAAAATTATTCTCCGAAAAATTTTACTAGGGGTCTTCTCAGGCAAAAGTTTCATGCTACCAACGTAAAAGCCTCCAAAAATTTTAAATAAAAAATCAACAAAAAACAGATTTTTAATATTTTTTTTTAATTGAGTTTGGAATAACAGTTGCTTCTTGGCACAGATTTTTTGTTTCGATGCATCAGATCGAAAAACACACACAGTGATGGCAAATTTAGTCAGTAAGAAGAAATTTGAAGAGTTGATGTTTTGGAAATAAACNAGTTTGGAATAACAGTTGCTTCTTGGCACAGATTTTTTGTTTCGATGCATTAGATCGAAAAACACACACAGTGATGGCAAATTTAGTCAGTAAGAAGAAATTTGAAGAGTTGATGTTTTGGAAATAAACATGAAAATCGATTTTTTCTAGAAAAATTCGATTTTATCCGAATTTTAGCAACACAAAGTTCGATTTCAAAAATTCGCCATTTTGGAGCTACAATTCGATTAAAAATCGAATATCGAAGCTTCGAATATCGAATTTACCCATCCCTAAACTGTAAACAAAGAGAGAATACTAACAGCCGATGCGAACAGCTTTCAGGCCACAATCCCAAAACTCGATTTCAAAGTGTTTTCGTTGTCGGTCCGAACATGGTATTAGACAACTACAGTATTTAAATTTCTTGAAAATATTTTTATGATATTTCACAATCAATCAATTAATAATCGATTAATTAAACACTAAACTACGATACAATTAAATCATAGTCGATTAATTTAATCAAATGATTAATAGCTGCAATATTTAGGTATCCAAATACTTTAATCTGAATAGATCCTACTGGGAATTTGATTATGACCAATGAATTGGGATTGACTGAAGCCTTATGTGGCATGGCGCTGGAAGATGTACTTAGTAGACACCGTCGTGAACGCAAGGAGCTGCAAGCCAAAATACAAGCATTGAAAAAAAATGCACCAAAAAATGACAAAAAGAAACGAAAAGAGGCGATGGAAGAGGTGGCACGTATGGAGAGCGAACTGGAAAAGCGACAAACTGCAGAATTAGCAGATGTAGAAAAGGTCCAGGAAAGCCAACATGGATCTCTCAATGAACAGGAGCAGCAAAAAGAAGTATTATGCAATGACGAGGAAGAAGAAACCTCCAGATGTAGTTCTCAACGAGTTTCTAAAGCTCAAAAACGACGTGAGAAGAAGGCGCGTGAAGCTCGGCAACGCGAGGAAGATGTACGGGCTGCCGCAGAGGATGCGAAATTCGCACCAAAAGCTATAGAAGCACGTAGTATACAGGAAAAATTGCTGGAGAGGCAAATAACTCTTCATAATATACCCTCCGATGGAGATTGTCTTTACAATGCGGTGCGACATCAATTAACACAAAACGGATTAATTGCCTACAGCGTACAAGAGCTACGAAACGAAACGGCCAATTATATACGCGCTCATAAGGATGCACTTGTTTGTTTTATGACAAATCCAAAAACAGGTGACTTACTAAACGACATGGAATTCGAGCAATATTGTGAGGCTTTGCAAACTACCCCAGCTTGGGGTGGACAGATTGAATTAAAAGCTCTTTCTTCAATATTAAAAGTACCAATTGAAGTACTGCAAGCAGAAGGGCCGCCCACTGTACTGGGTGCTGACGAATTTGCGGGACCAAATCTATTAATAACTTACCATCGACACATGTATAGCCTTGGTGAGCATTACAATTCCACTGTGCCAATAAGTGAAGGAAATACCAGCAAGGCCAATGACTGAATAAAAGATGACGAAAAAAGACAAATGCTAATCGGAGAGATTATCAGCAAGCAAAACGGGTGATATACCGGTCCCCGGAGAAATAACGTCAAATACGGGGTAATAATGACCAAACGTGTTTTGCTCCGGGGTAAAGTTGTTTTATTTATTTGTTACAGTCTTGCGACTTAAATAAAGGCACTGATACCTATGTACATATTTTGAATATATTACAAATTATACATAAATATTTATACGTATGTTACCAAGCCAATTACAAGGATAGTGCCAGACAAGACAAACGTATTGGCACAGAGAATTTTTTGCAATGCATGCAAAGTTTTTTATTCTAATTTATTTTCTATTCAACAATTTTTATTGAGCACGTGGCTGAGTCAGCTGGGTTCGTCGGTTCGAGACCCGCTGAAGAAGTCTGATGAGGAAATGTGGTGATTTCCGAAATAGCTATCACTTCTAACATTTTTTCAAATCATTGTTGCATTTCTACAATCGTTTTCCATTAAAAACGGCCTAAGCTCAATAAAATTGTTGAATATAATTGTTATAAGGCCATAAGTAACAAAAATAAACAAATTTTTTTCGCTAATTTTTTTTTTTTTTAAATATAGTTCATACTACTACAAACAAAAACAAAAAAAAACAGTTTTATAGCCCATTCAATTTTAGTAAAATAAAGTGTAAGTTTGATGTTGCTAAAACATGGCATTGATTTTTGGCAATGCCTATAAAACTGCATATGTAAAATTTTTCTAAAAAATCTAATTTGAAACATGCAAATTAGTACACAAATTTATTTAATTTTCCTGAGTTTTGCACAAAGTTTAGAGATTTTGTTTTTGTGTTGAAGTATGAACTATATTTGTATAAAATATTAGCGAAAAGAAATAAGATAAAAAACATTGCACGTACTGCGAAAAATTCTCTGTGCCAATGCTTTTGTCAGGTACTGGCCGTTTTCTCAAATAGCCTGTAACCTTAAAGCTCACCTTATATTTAAAGGTTGCATTAAAATGTATGACTGTGTCTAAAGGAAATCATTTTATCATCGGTTTTAAATACAACTAAGAAGCATATGTACATACGTCAAAAACCGTTAACAGAAATGAGCAGTCCACTTGCAAACAGCGTTATGTGATTTTATCCATAAATTAAAAAAAAAACGTCTACAAAAGAAGTAAAATCCAACCGTGGCACCGAAAGTACCACGTTTTCTTGCAGTTTTCTAAGTTCGTCAGGTCTCCATCTTTTAACTTGTATATAAATACGTACAATTAGTATTATAGCGACTTTTGCTAGCTGACATTTGACTTCAGAATATATAAGGATTTTGCACTGTATTGTTACTGGACATGGAACTACTTTAAATACTGGTACGTTAACCACCAAAAACTAAAAATCGAAAAAAATTTACATAGAGCACTTTGCAAGTGGACTGACTACACAAATGCTCAACTTTAGATATAGCTCATTTTTAATCCAACGTTTAAACGGCCCTAAAACTATCAAATAAATGATTTATATTGTGTACACGAGATGGGTAGCTGGCGAGGCCTAGTCTCCAGTCTAACGTTATGTGCAGTCTATCTTTCCGCCGCGCTTTTCTAACAAGCTGTTGGTCATGGTCGGAAAGGCCGAGCTTCCTATCCATGTTCCCGTCGTCATTCATGTGCTAGCAGGTGGTTGGATAAACTAATTTCCTATCCGCTCCTTCCTTTCTCCTAATGCAGCTACTTTGATGTGAGGCAGACGGAAAGACCTAGTTTGTTCTCCGCGCTGTGGACGAGTTGCTGAGCGGGGTCGGATTGATCATCACACCGAAGAGTGTTTGGCACCTTAAAAAACTCACACATGAACTGTCACTTATAGTCATATCAATAATTTGATTGAAAAATCACTGAAATTGGATCCTGTATTATTGTAGTAAATTTTAAAACTAATTAGAAAGCATGATTCAATAATTATTATATATTATCATGATTTGGAAGTACTATACATGATCAATCCGAATATAACAGCGTTTTCTTTTCTACAAAAAAATTTTGCTTTTTCATTGCCCTCTCCTTAGTATTTGTGCGTAGAGGGCATGAAAGGGCAACATTTTTCGGTAGAAAAGAAAACGCCATAAGACACCTGTATATGTTTAAAAGAGATCTATTATGGAAGGTATCAAGTTTACGGTTATCCATACAATTATGACTTCAAGTGTATTTCGAACTCAACAATTCCACTTTACCCGTAGCGAAACTCCTGCTGGTCATTATTACCTCATATTTTTAGCGAGTGCCGATAGTCACTCCGAATACTAATATCTATGTATAAGTAAAACAGGGTTCATTATTTGAAATTTTATTAATCAAAATAAATATTCATAAAGGTAGAAAGAAGTTTATTGCAGACCGTTAAAAATGAAATAATAAATCGTTACTTATGCATACATATCGTCGTTTAAAGTACAAAACCGCGTATGTGTGGTTACATAAATTATTTTGTAAAGTGTAAAAACACTTATATTTCAAAATGGTTCCCTCTTTTATAAAGCAATCCCATTTCTGGCTAGTATATTTCAGTACGAATGGATAAGGCTTGAGCCCAGAGCTTCTGTGAGCAAATCCAATTTGTGGTAAAAACAATACTGAAGCGTCAATTACGCGGTTTTGCAGAACGACGATACGCGGTTTTGTACTTTAAAGGACGATATGTACTTATGTACATATGTGTAGTTTTCACTTAATGTAGCTTAAGTGACTTACTAAAAAATAATTAGTTTCCCTTAAAAAATTTTGATTTTTTTATTAAGCTTTCAATATTTTTTGGGAACCAAAAAGGCCTATCCTGACTTAGGCTACTTTCAGTAAACGACATAGTTGTATACATATACTATTTTTAAATTACTAGTGAACCCGCATGACGTTAAAACACCCAAAATTTGATTCAAAAAACCTAAAAAATATTCCAAATGTTAGTCAGAGTTATAGGCGACCCGAGTACCATATTTCATTTAAAGCAGCCGTCTCTGAGTAAAGAGAGGTCTCGCAAAGTGCAGACTTTTAATTTCCTCGAATTTAAAATCACCCTATACAAATAAAAAAAGTTCTTAAAGAAAACTAAACTAAAGGTCAGAAGGTTTAACTTTTTTAATTATCTCAATTTAACTTTTTAAGCAGATGGTAACCCTCTTTCAATTATCAATTTGCCTTAATTCAAGTTGAATCTGAATTCTTAAACATATATCAGAAATAATGCCTTCAAAACCCCATATCGATTGATACCCACCTTTTAAAAATTCATCCAACTTTTTGAATAATTTTAATGTAACTTTTCAAATACGTGGCAACCCTCTTGAAATATTCTGAATGTTAAAACTAAAGATTTCTTAACAATCCTTCGTTCGACTCCCGTATTGTTGTTTCATATAATTTTTGTATCAGTTAACCTAACGAGACCTTACAAACGTGTGGCAGCCCTCTTCAAAAGTATTTTCAAGCTAAAACCTTTTTAACTCTGCTTCGTCTGACATTACGATACATATTTTAATTAACTGATTAATTAAGTTGAATTTGATTTTTTAAACATGTGGCAACCCCCTTAAATATAGTTCAGAAAAAAAAAGAATTTTCAAACCCCCTTCCTTTGATACCCATATTCTCACAATTCATTTAACTTATTAAATAAATTTAACTTTTTTAAACAGGTGACAGCCTTCTGCTAACACTTCAATAATATTCTTAGTTTTCTAACTAAAGATTTCTATTTTCGTATTTCATATAACTTGTGTATAAGTTAACTAAATTCGACATTTCAAGCAGGCGGCAACCCTCTTCAGAGTATTTTCAAGCCAATATTTTCTGAAACCCCTTAAGGTTGATGATACATTTTTCTCTTACGTTATACCCATAATTCAAATTGAATTTGATGTAAAACAGCTGGCAGCCCTCCTACAGTTAAGAAAAAAAGCTGTTCAAAACCATTTCGTTTGATACCCATTTTGTAATAATTGAATTATTTTTTGAATATGCAATTTGAATATAATTTTTTAAAAGGTGGCAACTCTTTTAAAAAAAAAACCTCCTTGCACTTCTGCAGTCCAAGCCTTTTCATTTGACGCCTCATTTTGGAATATCGAACAACGGTGCAGATATTGATTATTAAATAATTTGAATTTAAATAAAACCAGTTTGCGCATATACAGGCAATATAATTTTTTAAAAGGTGGCAACTCTTTTCAAAAAAAAACCTCCTTGCACTTCTGCAGTCCAAGCCTTTTCATTTGACGCCTCATTTTGGAATATCGAACAACGGTGCAGATATTGATTATTAAATAATTTGAATTTAAATAAAACCAGTTTGCGCATATACAGGCCGAGCGCTTAATTTGACACCTATTTTTTAAATCGAGTGAACGGTGTAAATCTTTTGTCCTGGACAAAAAATCCCTTCGCGTATTATACGCGTATTATATATCAAATAAAGCACCTCTTTGAGGTAAAATTTTCGAGTGACGAAAGTAAACTAGAAACACAAAATTTATGATATCAGTTTCGTGACGAAAATTAGACGCATTTTTTAACTGCCTTGGAAACGTAGGCAAAATCTTTTTTATTCATACGAATCGTTGCAAAAGTTCTGTTTTTTGTTTTGTGTTTCTAGCAGTAGACGCATTTTCGCAACGTTCCGAATAAATAAAAAAAAGTTTTTCCGTACGTTTCAAAGGCAGTTAAAAAATGCGTATAATTTTCGTCACGAAAATTTTACCTCAAAGAGGTGTTTTATTTGATATCAATTATTTTGTAGTAGCAAATTTAAAATCGACGAAAATTCATAACAATAATCTAAATGTTTTATTTTTCTCAAATAAATTGCTAAACATATTATCTAAATCTAAATTATGTATTCAAATCGATGTGTCCATTGAAACATAATTTTTCGAATACGGAATAAAGCGAAAAAGAATGATCATATCCTTTGTATTCGAAAAAAAAAAATTAGATATGATAAAAACTTATAAACTGGGTACCAACTTTGGATACAATAAACAACTGTCTTCGTCTGATAGTCTCGTAGTTTATTTTGGTTAAGATTTCTACCGGGTGTGGGGCGCACACATGAGTTTTTTTTAGAAGTTTTACTTCTATCACGTGTACGGTGTTGCACTCGTGCTATTAAACTAATGCTTTTTTCTCAAGTAGTTTTGCTCAGTGGCAATTTATACATACATATGTATGTAAGTAGTAGCGGCACATTGGGTGAACTAAATGCATTCATACATACATATTTATGTACAACTGTAGGTAATATTGTATGCGTCTTTCCAGGTAGGTCGAAGGCGGGTGATAAACCCATGTAGCATAGCTAAATACAATAAAAATGGTGAAAAATATTACAATATCGGCATGTGACTGGAAAAAAGCTCTAAAATGCACACAAATTGTGGTTTCCAAGACATCTACGAAGTGATTAGCAAAGCTGCATCCTTCAACTTGTCAACTCGCGGGAAATCCCCCCGATTTGCAGGCAATTTCGGTTTAAGTGGCAATCGAGGAATGAGCATTTTTTTTCAGGGAACTGGGTATGTGATATTTATATCTTAAAGTAACCAAATTAGAGGAATATAAATTTATTTTAAACCATTGGTCGCTATTTGGGGCGACTTTTTTCAATTTGAATCACCATATCTCCACAACAAGAGTTTTCACAGATATAAGCTATAAACCAAATAAAAGCTAAGGTTTTGGGCTAGACTTGAGGAAACCTAGCATAAAATCGACTGACTAGTTATTGAGAAAATGCCCGAAATCTCTATTTTCAGCAGCCCGATTTTTAGTTTTCAGGCGATAACGTTATGACATATTTATATTTCATAAACAAAAAAGTTAGCGTTAGATGGCTTGTTTGAAGACCCTTCTACTGACGTCCGCATCAATGACATAGACTGAGTAGTGCGGCCTCAGTGGTAGTTAAAAAAATTTCCTTTTTTCGAATTTCAGGCAACAGCCACGCCCACAAAGGCATACGAATCAAAACATCCTGGAATAAAACCTTCTTAGTTTTTTTTTGTACTTTAATTCCTGAAAGTTTTAAAAAAATTTAATGAAGGTATGTACAGACGCCACATACATACCAAAGCATCTCGTAGTGGAGACACGAACCAAAACCCATTTACCTCTATATCTTTCCAACTAGTAGCAGGAAATTAATAAATAAGGTATCGTTTGAAAGGTATTGGCCTATAAAATAACACTAAATATGTTGGGTGTGCCCACATGCCTCCTTAAACCGGTAAAAGCAAAAAAAAAAACGTGTTTTGTTTCGCAACACTTTAGCCCAATTTTTAGGAATCCGTTTAATCGTTTATGAAGCTTGAATACATTTTCTGGACACACTTCTCAAGACCTTTCCAACGATGTCTCAAACATTTCGTTTGGACGTCTGGATAAAAACTTCCAAATCTCGTGTATATACAAGCGAGTCATTTCAGCATGCTACTGTGGCTGCTTTCGTCACTCGCGCGCACTGCCGTGCGCTGTGATATATAGATAAGTATTTGCAAAAAAAAAAATAAATAAGTTCCCATTTAAATTTTTAAATGCCATTCCTGATTTTTGATTACACAGTGATGTAGAATAATTTTATCTACTTTCATTTGGTACTAAACCCTTCTTTGTATTTTGAAATCCATTTTTTGAATTAATACGCAATATCGACATCAATTACCCCACTGTGCGGCGATTGGTTGGGTTGGGAGTAAATTGGCAAATTCAACGGAAATTACACACGGAAATGGTTGGGACGGAAACAAGTGCTTCTTAAATGTATGCACATGGTATTCATTTAACAAAAACGTGCTAATAATAATAATAATAATAATAGATCGGCGCTTACACATATGCTAGTGTTTGGCCGAGCTGCTCCGTGCTAATAAAAGATTAAAAAATATGACTTAGATAAAGACCAATACAAGAATGAAAGTAAAGGTGAGTACGTACATAGATAAAGAAAAGGATAAAGGCAAAGTAAAAAGCTTGTAAAAATAAAAACAAAGATGCGTAAAGATAAAGGCAAAAATGAAGACCTAGGTAAATTTAAAAATAAAGGTGAAGGTGTACCTAGATGAAGAAACTAATAAATATAAAGGTAAAAATAAAGATAAATATTTGAAAAGATGGGAATGAAGATACCGATAAAAGTAAGGATGAAGGTAGGGGAAGAAAGATTAATACAAAGGTAATTATAAAAAAAAGGATATATGTATGTAGATAGATACACAGAGACTCAATCTGGGAACTATTTCGGGATTTTAGATATTTTCGGTTTTCTCGGAATTATCGACATAAAAATTGATATTTTTATCGATATTGTTAACTATATTTTTATCGATTTTGTTAACGTTATTTTTATAGATTTTGTTATCGATATTTTGATGAATGTTACTATCGATTTTGTTATCGATAGAGTATAAAAACAAAAATAAATATAAAGGAAAACAGAACAATTTTCGAACGAACAGGGTAGAGGGAGAGATCTAGATAGAAAGACAAAAAAATAACCTTAAGCAAAAGCAGGTGTATGTATGTATGTACATATATATTGGTTATGAGACAACTAGGTATATAACGTAAGTTTCACTTCTTCAGTGTGGCCCAGGCGCACTTACTTTTTTTGACTTGGATACGAGTAGTGATAAAAAAGTTCGAGTGTTTAAAGTTTGTAAGAAAACAGTTTATAACGGTGATTATTTGATTGAATAATAATGGTTCTACTTACTATTCTTTATAGTTTGTTTTACTTCGTTGCAATTTCATCATATATTTTCTATGCAGCAAAATTAAACTTACTGACCTTTTCAACCAAAAAAAATGTCATAAATAACTACTGAGGTTGGCCTTTATTTTCGTTGGCGATTCCATTTCTCACAGTTATTAACCGTAAGCTCCCTCGCATAAAACGCTTTCAGAGTGATATACCACAAAAAGCAAAAAAAAAAGGTTAATGATAGGAAAAGTTACAATGTGTTATGTGTGTATGTACTTACGTATGTACATATATGCTCATTCTTTCTTTATTATATTTCAACAAACTAATTGCATACGTACTAATTTTGCTAAGTTGCTAATTTTTACATCGCAATATTCAAAGATATTTTTATGTACATATGTAGCGGTTTACTTTAATGTTAAATTTACATTTGGAAGATTTGTTTTATTGTCAAAAATTACAATTACAGTGTTATTAGTTAATTTTCAAAGCGATTTGCTGTTTTTGTGCACATTTGGAAGAACACAATACAAATAATGCGTTGTGGCAATACTTAGCGATTAAAATGACTAAAGCGCAAGCATATTATTGTAAATCTTAGTAGATTAATACGATGAAGTGAGATTATTATCTCCAAGCCTTCAAATCTGATTTCTAGGCACTTTCACAGCCTTCGTCAACTGTAGCAAACCTTGTTCAGTTCAACTTTTTATTATCATTGCTGCTTGTCGAAGGAATTGATGTTTTATTATTAGACCCCTTGTGTTCTAATGAAGATGGTGATTGTGTTACTTTCGAATCCGAGTTTGTTGGTGTATTCGGGTAAATAGCAAAGAGCGATAATTGTATAGAACTCAGGACTAATAGGAATAGGTTTTGGTACTAAATAGAAGAATATTGTTATTAATTAAATATATGTATAAGTAGGTAAAACATTTTCTTTTCACTTACGGCCATCATTGGATTTCGAATAGAAATTGCATATAGGGCCCAACATGCCGCTACCAGCGTGCCTGTAAATATAATTGGAAATGGCATGCCGGCTGTACTCTTTTTTTCGATTATTTTATTGAGTCGTAAGAGTGGAGATCCAACTAAAAATACCAGAATGCCGGTAATGAGCATACCAAAACGGAATTCAATCTTCTTCGGGTCTTCAAAAGTGGCGTACGCTAAGCAAGCTACCGTAAATGCCACAGCAATGCCAGTTTTTGACCATATTTTCATTTTGCTCTCATTCGAAGCATACCAATAGAACACCGTCCAGAAAACGACATTAAGGGCGAAACCGAGGATATTCACCGTTATAGTGGCAGAATCGCCTATCAATGTACCCATCTTTAAGGTGAGAACAGCACTGAAAATAGGAGATATTTAATTTTTTTTTTATCATTTGGTCTCTAAAATGTCAAATGTTTTAAATTTTTTCTCATAAAAATTATTAAGTCTCAAAAGATTTTTGTATGAGAAACCTTTTCCTATACAAAACAAGCAACTTTTGGAACGTTCCCCAAAGAGCTGGGTTATGCAAGACTTAAACTTGACTTACCTAGAAACTTAGAAACAATTACTCAGCGTGTCACCTATTACTTTTTCTCCTTGTTTTGATTCTCAGGTCTTGTATTTGTACACGTAAAATTGTAAAAAAAAATTAAATAATAATAAAAAAATAGATAAAAAATTACAATTAAAATAAATGTATTTACGCTTTCAAACTTTTTAAATTTTATTTTCTGTCTTTATTTGAGAGTTTGTTTTTCGATTGCCAGATGAATTACATTTATACAAAAAAGTATATTTGTGTGGCATGATTCAATAATAAAAGGTTTGCTCAAAAAGCAGTTTTCTCGCTCCCTCTTGACAAAATCGGCTCCCTTAAGGTGTTCTTACACGATATGTATTTGCATCTGTAAATGTGACTTTTTCAATACATATTTAATTGCGTATGTCTGTCAAATTCACAGTCTTTATTTAATTATTTAAAAATACTTTCTTTGAAAACGATATAAACTAAACTCAGATGATTCTATCTGTGTGCCAGATGAAAATAGAAACATTCCTATTTCGTATGTACGTGCATCTGCTTTGTAAACAAACAACAGAAACAAATCTAATTTTTTCTTTACACGATATGTTGACATTTCCATATGTAAAAGGTGGCATGTACACATGCAAACACATATCGTGTAAGAACACCTTTAGCAAAGCACTGTGTGTGGGTTTTTGTGTGTGTGCAAAGCTTTTGTAAGACAGCTAAGGGAGTGTCAAACGTCTAATGTCAATAATGAGCAAACCGTTAATTATTGAATCATGTTTTTGTGGCATATTTGCAGGGATTTTATTAAAAAATTAAAAATTGATTTAACTTAGAAATCCAAAATCTATAGTTCTCCAAGTTTCTAAGTCAAGTTGTTTTCTTAGGTAACTACATACACGCGCTGCTCATTTGCCAGATGTGCAATTTTCAAGTCAAGTCAAAGTCAAAGTCTTGCATAACTGAGCTTTAAATCAGCAGCACAAACGCTAATTACTGGGTCTTGCAAATGAAAGATCAATGCTTCGAGTAAATTTAAGTTTTTCTATATAATCAACAGTTTTAAAAAAATTTAATATTTTAGGCAAAAAATATTTTTTTTTTCATACATTTATTTTTACCGGCAAAACTGTTAATTATATAGAAAAACGTTATATGAACAGATTAAAGGAATTGTAATTTTTAATTTTTTTAAATTTGTTTGAGCAAAATCGGACTAGTCTTTCTCGAGTTATGTCAAAAAAAGACCACCAAAGGTGACAATTTCCCCTATATGATAGTTATATATATATCTCGATTCCTAGACGTGACCCATCGAAACGCCGGGACACGTATAACTTGTTTTTGACCGATATAACATTTCCCGTTGGTTTCATCCCATCCCGATTTTGACTGTCGCATAGTGTTATTATTTATGTATGTATAAGTACAAATGTAAGGCGGATGCGGACGATGGGTGGTGGCTGAGGTGGTTTCTGGTTTAATACGGGGAAAGACGTGCCCGCGCCAATAGAATTGAGTTAAACCTCAAAACAGTAAAACTGTTCGGAGGGGAAACTCAACGATAGTTAATTTGGCGGGAAAAGTTTATGACAGTTTCTATTAAATACACCTATAGATGTGTGCGTACATATGTATATTATTAAGCACTAAGGTGGACCGTCTTGGATTGTTTGGTTTAGTCTAGAGGCCTAAACACAGTTAAATTGATTAAATAAATGAAGTATTGCAATGTGGGTGTCAAACTAAAGAGTTTTAAGATGACTTACAATCGAAAATATGTTTGAGATACAATATGGGTACCAAACGAAAGGCATTTGAAAAATATTTATTTGGAAATAGTTGCAGTAGGATTATCACCTATCTAAAAGCAAAGACTGAAAATGTTGAAACTAAATGAAATATTTCATAACTGGTTTAAAACGAAAAGTGTTTGGGAAAGCTTTACTTCAAATCTTTCCACTTATCCAAATTCCGAACAATTTAAATAAAGATAGCATTTACAACATCTTATCAAACGAAGTGATCAACGAATATTAAGACGAATTTTATTGCCTCATATTTTTTGTAACTTAGAAACATCGAAAGGAGAACTGATCGAAAGAATGTTTCCTTATTAAGAAAATTAATTATAGGAATCACGACTATCTCAGTGAACGGGCTATTTTTGCTGCGTAGAATAAGGATGTCTGTCAACAAAATAATAGTGACGTTGACAACAGTCGTTGCTTGAGCGCTGATCTGCTCTTTTATCAGACTGTCAGCCCACTTGCTCACTTGGGTGAATACCACTAATGTTATTCAATCCAGTATTCAAAGTGAGGAAATAGCTTATACGCCGATTGGAAAAAGACGAAGCAGTTAATTATCCAACGGAATTTTTGAACTCGATTGATCTTTCAGGGATCACCCCACATACTGAAATTGAAAATAGGTGTTCCAATTATCATGTTGGGTAATATTAATCAGCCAAAACTTTGCAACGGCAACGGATTGTTTCTCAGATGTTGCGTGTTCATGTTTCGGCAAACCAGATATCCTTGATATCTATGCAGAGAATGGAAAACAACAATTACAAAATCAAACACATATGAAACGTATATATGATTTGTTTCGTTAGTAATTTATCATCCATATAACAGGAATATGCCACAGCAAAGCGTGGCCGGGTACAGCTAGTATTTTTATATGACTACAAATAAAATTCCAAATTGTATTAATTAACCACCAAAGCCTGATATCGGCGATACTGCAAAATGTTCTACATGTATCTCGGTTTTTATGACATGGTCGGTGGAGTGTTGCTCAACGCCTAAGTAACCAGTTTTACGCGGTCATACAACCACGCCAAGGTTTGTGATTGGTTGCTGACGCAGAATACAGAATTTACAGGTGCGTTAAATTGTACTTACATATGTATATATGTACATATAACTGTATGTAAGCAGTATTTCTCGAAGTGCTTTGATAATGTTAAGTACGTAATTATATAAATTTGACAAGGAATGCATTTTAATAAATATCTATTAGGTGTCAGCATGCCATATACCGGTATGTAGTTCATACGTATTTAATGTTGGATTTTTCTTATCATGTACATATGTACATAATGTAAATGTGTTGCAAATAACGTTTATCGCTGGTGCCTTTGAAGATTACGGCTATCAAGTGGAAAGTCACTTATTTTTGAGTAGTTATGCAAGCAATATTTAAGCGGAACACTAGATAAGTTTTTGAGCAAATTTTTATGATTTTTCTTTTTAAATGTGGGTACATTTGCATGCATATGTATGTATTAACGTACCCTTAAGGTCAAATAATATGGTCAAAATTCAAAATTATATTGTTGGGAACTTATGTTTATTTATATATTTTTAGCATATACATTAGACTGCATCGCTCCCCATACAAAATCAAATCGGTACTATTTTTCCATTGGAATTATAAAATCTATTATATTTTAAGACGTCCACCAAAATATTTCGGAAAAATATTAAGATTTAAGTGAGCTGGACCGATTTGAAAATACCTCCAAAAATTGAGTTTTTTATGAATAAAAATAGTTTCTTAATGATTTTTTTTGAAAAAGTCCCCTCAAATTAAAACACGGTTTAAGCTTAAAATATTTGCATAAAGATATTAAAAAAAAAAGAAATTGAACGGAATCGTATTGATGAGATTTTTGATGATGTTTTTTAACTTTTTTCAAAGATTGGCATAGGAAAAACTTGAATAACTGAACCTAAACTCTTCCGATTTAGACTTAAGAGGTGTCATTGGAAAGGTATTTTCTCACCCTTTTGCATACAACAGGGAGTCGGTAACGTCGATAACTATGTTTAACCGGAGATTAGTGTTAACCAGACATTGAGTAACCGGCCCTTACATCGCAAAAGATCCGCATTGATTTTTGCGAATGCGAATGTTAAAATTAATGCGGAAGCTCCGCGGTTGCGAATGCGAATGCGAATATTCGCGACAACTCTGGTACAAACAAATACCGAAAATACCGAAACGTATACCTTTTTGGGTGTTTTGCTGAAATTCGGCTGATTGAATTTTTCGCTCAATACGCTTTCCTACTGCACTTCACAGATACTTTTTCATGGCTAAAAAAATTAAATAAAATTATGGAAGCGACTGACGGAATTCGGACCCGGCACCTTCTGGAAGCTAACAAATGGCGGCACGTTCCTCTGCACGTCCAGCCACTGTTTAGCTTGAAGAAATAAAATACAATTATTGCTTCCAAATAACATTATCTTTTTCGAACGTTTCGAACATTTTCCACATACGCAAATGAATGAAAATTTAAGTCGTTTTCTATTCGTTTCCGAATACGGAAAATTGTACTAGACTGCAGTCACTGCACTGCCGGAAAAATTTACCGCTAATTCGGAATTATCTCGGGAATTAACTCCAGTTGATCCGGATTAAGTCCTAGAGTTAATTCCCAAACTTAACTCGGATTAAGGGAATTTTCGATGACAGCACTGACCAAAACTCAGAGAGCGTAGAATACAGGGAAAATTCAAAATTAGCATCGGTAATGCAGTCACCATTCTAATTCAAAAAGGAATCCAATTTAAAATGAATAAGAACTTATTTTGGTGACTGCATTACCGACGACAGGATGAATGTCTATTCTAGTTTGCAGAACAACTTTAAAATAAAAAATACAGAAGTTATAATTGAATCAATAAAAAGAAATTAAATGAATATTCTACGGGCCGTGCGATTCGAACCTACGAACTCGCGGCTCGTTAATCCGCATTACTGCCGTCTGTCAAGGCACGATTTTGATCAGAGTAATTGCGGCGTTAATCCGGATCAATGTTGCCGTCTGTCTATGCTTTTACGTAGATAAACGAAATTTAAAAGCATATCTTATGTCTTTTAATGATTTTGAAAGAATTTTGTGGAGAATATATCTAGAAATTGTTATATTTTAAGCGCTTAAAATAAGTTTTGTATACTATTTCTAGTAAAAGTGTTTATTCATATATAAATTGCACTGCATTTGATTTTTAGTAATTTGATGTGGTGTTTAGTAGGGTTCCATCATCTTAAATGTTTAGGAACCCCTGGTGTACATTGTACCACTTCAGTGCTTATCTAAGCAAGAAAAGTGCGTGTCATTATGACTTTTAAAATGATTTCAAGAATTATCACGTTCCATCATTATCACAACGAGGAAGATATAAACCCTGCAAAAATCGTTGGACCATGTAGTCTATTTGTGGTAAATTGGAGTACTTACAAAAGTGTTCCTCTGTCATGCTGTAGCGGACCAACTCGTGTCTCTGCGCCAGCTTATTGTTTGTTATCCGATCACTGCTCGTGTTTTAACGAAACGTGATTGAAGTTGAGCATTTGAAAGCACATTTGCATGTCTGGCTATAGCTGAACGTGTAGAGATGCTCGCTGTTAGTTCTTAGCTCCCAGCATGTTCGGGTTCGAATACCGTCAGAGGCAACATGTAATTTTTAATTTTTGTCTTGGTTTTTATTAATTTCGAAAAAGCATTTGAGAAGTGAAGAACAAAAGCGTGTACAAACGAAAAAATATAACAACAATGCCATTGTTAATATGTTGGAGTAGTTTTGTGCTACTCTGATGTAATGCAGGGATGGAGTATATGGTCCTGCCCTAGGACATCGCAATGTTAATTGGACCATATTTTTTGTATGAATTGTGGTTAATTTTGGAGTACTCTTTGGTCCTTAGGGAGTACTCTTTACACGCATGCATGGAGTAGTCGCGATTTTTGCAGGGAAACAGTGTAGCGCCTGGAATAGACGTATTTGTAAGTATGTATATATGTATATACATAGATAAGCATGTATAGACGACATATTCTTCGATATGTATTTATGTACAAACGGTATTGCTCACGCTATAAAAATGGGTAATAGAGAGCGAATACGTTCCACTTTTGGATCGTAAATTCATTCTTCTTCGTGCGCGAAACATCCCAGACTTTTTTCCGGGCACAAATGTGTAAATAGTCAAATTTCCATAACAGCTGTTGTGGAAATGGAAAATGCCACAAAAGTTTCAGAAAATGTAGTTATTTGCTAATTTTATTAGCCATATAAGCCCAAAATACAATAATGCAGTGACAGTGGCAGTGGCAATTTTTCGAAATCAGCTGTTTTTTAGAAAGTGGGGTGTCCAATGAAGCGACTCACAATACAGCAGTGGCAGCTGGCAGTACTGCTCAGTTTAGGCCAAATTCTAAATTCACTGCCACTGCCTTCATCGCAGCAAACTTCGCATGCTGAATTTGACATAAATAAAATGCAGCCAACTTCTGTTCATGTCACTGAAGCCTAAAAGACAACAACAAAAATGTAAACAAACAAAAGGGAATGTCAAAAAAAGCTGTCACTGACAACGCCATATTGTAATTGCTGCGGCAATGACTGCCAATATCAGCAGTAACAGCTGATTTTAAAAACTGTCACTGCCACTGCGCTCTTGTATTTTGGCCTATAAGGTAAATACGCATAAAATCATTGTTTAGAGCTTATTTGCTGATTCCGGGCACGAAATGTGGTTGTTTGCGTTCCTCACGCTCTGGGACTTTTGGCACGTGTTGACACATTTTTGACACTTGTGCGAGAGTAACTTATTTTTACGCTCTAAGGCCCTGTGCCAATTGATAGAAAATAGAAAATTTTGACGGATTAAAGTAAAAATTTGACACTTCTCGTGGTGAATACGAACGTCAAAATTTTACTGGCAAAAATTTTCCCAGTACGAATTTGCAACTTCCACTCCAAATGAAATGTCAAAATTGTGCTCTCTCCTTGCAAATTTTACTGGGTTTTTGGCTAAACGAACACGATTTGGTAACAATTGGTACCAACTTGTACAAATTTTCTGCATAGCGAACACTCCTAATGTTTCGCAACTCGGCATATAAAAACAGTTTAAATACCGCAGTAGAACAGTATCCAAACATTGTATTGGTACGTTTTGGGAGTCAGCCTGTATTGCATCTTAAAATGCATATTTCAATTCATTTGTAACGGCCAAATTACCTAAACTTATACATTCACGTAAATTATAAATAGCAAAACCCCATCTAGAAGTCGTGATTTTTTAGCGCTCCTTGATTAGGTCGAGGCCACGCAATGAGCGGCTGAACGGCTGAGCGGCGCCATACAAAAATGCCGCTCAGTGCGTGGCCACTTCAATAGCATTTCATATGTTTAATTTTAAGCCGCTCAGCCGCTCGCCGCTTTGACTTCTCGAATAGCTTCTCTTTAGAAGGACTCTCTAAATTATCTTCTGGGTTATACCAGGAGCTTGCAACCCTAACTGAATCGAATTTAGTAGTGTACTAATTTCCCGTTTTCACCAATTACTTACAGCACAAGACCAACGATGAATGGTTCCGGCGGATATTCATCACTAGACTTCTTTTTCCGGATATCATTAAGCAAAAAGAACCCAGATAGAATCTGTAAGGTAGTTACCGCTCCAGCGAGTTTAGCAATATGCTCGCTATATGGCGCCAATAAATCTCCAAGAGCTTCCATATTTCTGTTGTTGAAGTCTCAGTTTCAAAAATTTCCTCCGATGCGGTGCGAATATCCTTGACAATGAATTGTTTTTACTTTGATTGCACCTTGATATGCTTCTGCATTCAATTCTCTTCGTTCTGCTTTACCTAATTTTCTTACGACTTCCACAACAGCTCTCTTTATCCAAAACCAACGGGTATTTTGTATGTATGTATTTACTATCCAAATATCAAGTTCAAGAGCACTTCCGCCGCCGGCACACACTGCCCCGTTATCTAATATATTTGACTGACAATTCAATTTACACATACACTACGACAGCAAGCTTGTGCATTTGTTTTGTTTGTTTTTTATTGGCCAGCCCCTTGTTGCAGTTCGATTTCTGAGATAGTTTTGCAATTTCGCTTTGATTTTTATTTCAATTGCCACTGTCCTTAATTTGATTACACCTTCAATTTTGTATTATGCTAGTTTTTTTTATTAATGTGATAGTTCAATGTGAATCAAATGGCAATCGCCCACTCAGTTTAGCTTATAATTGATTCAAAGTAAATTTCTGTTTGGGTCTGGTACTGTTTTAAAAATTAGTTGTGAATAGAATTGCAAAAAGATTTCTTCGTGCGAAATAAATTAAAGAACAAACAAACGCGTTGAATGCACTCAAACGAAAGTACGTCAACTCTACTCAAATGTGTGCCAGCTTCTAAGCTATTCAACACGGCTGCAACTATATTTTATTCTACTAAATTTCATCGGTGCACACGACTAAAACTCGAAACGAAAACCAACGACGAAACTTCCACAGTCGTTTTTGTTTACTTGATGGAGAGCGCTACGGGTAATACACATGTACATATGATTATAATCTATAGATACATATGTATGTACATATGTATTTATGGACTTTTGACAAAACAACTTCTATCGAGTAAGGTCATTTACTCTTCAAAGCAGTAATTCATTGAGTTCTCGAGTGATATTTTTATGTTTAGTCATTAATAGGATTAGTTCAAGATGGTATCTTAATGAAAGTTAAATAAAAATGTAAAATTTTCAAATGGAAGTTTCTTACAACTTACTCCAAATTCCAACTTACTGAAAGCACAGAGGCTGTTTTGTCAAAAGTCCACAGATATCGTTACCTTAATATAGTAAGGCCCTATCTCACATCGTCGCTGAAATACAAAAAACCGTAACTAAAGAGCGAAACACACAACACAAACGGCTTGTCAAACATACTTCAAACCTACTTTTCCCATTTCGCCATACACCATGCAAACGTGACTCGTTGAATCAAAGAATTTTAGTTGTCTTCCGGTCCAAAATGTTAAAAATTATGGTTTCCTTCCAATTTCCCTCAAACAGCTGGTCCAACCTTCAAACACCCCCATACCCGACACAAATGGCTTAAAGCAAAGGGATATTTCGCTAGGTTTGTCAAGCGGCTTGCGTTGTGTGTTTCGCCCATAAGTTTTTTGATTTTCTGGCTGCCATGTTCACGTTTGGTCAAACCTCTTGCGCTGTGATTGATTAATTCGCCCCATTTGCAACGGAATTTTCACCGAGTGAGATCCTAACACCTCGGAAAATCTAAGGAAACCATAATTTTTAACATTGTGGACCAGAAGACAACTTAAATTCTTTGATTCAACGAGTCACGTTTGCATGGTGTATGGCGAAATGCGAAAAGTAGGTTTGAAGTATGTTTGACAAGCCGCTTGTGTTGTGTATTTCGCTCTTAAGTAAAGATCCAAAATTCTCTCTTTAATTAATTATGATGCATTTCATCGAAGTCCCCACATCATTTAAAGCAGAGGTCGGCATTCTAACACATTCAAACGATTCAATAGTGAGACTGTGTGCGTTATAAGCACTGCTCAGCTACCGCTCATCATATACGTGTGAAACACACATGTGCTCAGAGACCACTGATTTAAAGCAATAAAAAAACTCAGTCGGTTACGGCATTTTTGCATTTCAGCGACTATGTGAGTTAGGAAATTTCTATATTAAGGTAACGATATGTTCGTATGGGTCTATTTTCGGGACCCAGTGGGCCAGCTTATTCCTCCAATTTAATAATTATTAATTATTCGTCAGTTTATTCCAATTTTTAATAGTCCAATCTGAGAGTTGCACACTGGAGTTACCAGTAGTGGCCAAAACCTCGAGCATTTCAGAACTTTCTTATTTTATTTCAGAGTTGGCACATCGATTTTTTGTTTAATTTTCTTTAATTATCTTGGTACAAACTGCAACGGTACTTTATTAACCGACTTCAAAAAAAGGAGAAGGTTATCAATTCGTCGGAATATATATATATATATATTTTATTATTTATGTTACCGCATAACTTTGGACCACGTCAACCGATATCGATTATTCTATCGGAAAGGCGTTGCCTCAAGGGTGGTCCTATACTAATTTGGTTTAGATCCGAGCATGTGGTCATGAAGAAATTAACGGTACTATTAAACTTTTATATGAGAATTGAAGTCGGTTTTGATTTTTGCTTAAAAATTACTGGTTTTACTTCACGACTTTAACATTAAGGTTAAAATTTCACTTGGAGAACTTCATATGTACACATCGACCCCTGTGTACGATTTTATCGTAAGCGACAAATTACCGAAAACAATTATTTTGTTGCAAGTAGGTTACAAATCGACTGCTGAGTGGAAGATCGACCTATCTCGGCAGCTTGTTCGAAAACGACCTATTTCAGAATTTTATTAAAAAACACTCTATCTCAGAATTTGGTTGAAGAACGCCCTGTTTCAGAATACGATTCAAAAACGCCCTATCTCACTTCAAAATGTATTGAAAATGTGCTGATATAGGGCGTTTTCGAATCGGCAGCTGAGAAAGGGCGTTTTTGAAATGAATTCTTAAATAGGGTGTTCTTCAACCAAGTTCTGTAATAGGACGTTTTTGAAAACTTTTTGAGATAGGGCGTTTTCGATAGGCTGCCGAGATAGGTCGATCTTTCACTCAGCAGTCGAAATACTAGTTACAACGTCCCACAAAATCCCAGGCTTTGAATATGTACCGTTACAGAAACAAGTAATTTTTAAACTAAAAACAAAACCGACTTCGATTCGCATATAAACATTTTAGAATACCGTTAATTACTTCATGATCCAATTATCTGCTCAAATACAAATTAGTATGAGACAACCTCTGCGGTACCACCTTTCATTTAAAAAAAGAATTAAGGAAATCGCATAGCGTGTTCCAAACAAAAAAATATATATTTCGACGAGTATCAAATTTTTATAAAACCCTACTTACAAAACCTTTTATAACTGAATCATGGTATATACATATGTATGTATTTATGAATGTTTAATGCTATATTTAAATAAAAGATTATTTTTATTTCTTTGTATTACGAAAACAGAGTTTATAAAGTGAGTTACAATTTAAATCTTTGTATGTGCCATTATCCATGGAAAACAAATAGCACAATACAAATATCGACGTTTATTCTTCTTCTCGCAATACATGCTTATTCTTTTCTGATACGAAGGGCACTTTTCCCGGTTTTGAGT
>NW_016161559.1:0-1537 GCF_001687245.7 Rhagoletis zephyria
GGTAAACTTTGTTTGAGATTCTCACGCAATGTATCGCCTTTTTCGAGTTATAATTTGGAAATAGCAATCTCGGCGTCAATAATTTGTTGCTTCTATGGCAACGATTTGTGTGGTAGAGCGAAATTTAAGCCTTTGTTNTTTGAGATTCTCACGCAATGTATCGCCTTTTTCGAGTTCTAATTTGGAAATAGCAATCTCGGCGTCAATAATTTGTTCCTTCAATGGCAACGATTTGTGTGGTAGAGCGAAATTTAAGCCTTTGTTTAAGAGGTTGATTTCTTTTTCATCTAATGTGACATCAGATTTATTTATCAAAAAATTGTCGATGAATGTACTCGCATTGGTGGTCGTGAGTTGTTTGCAATTTTTCTTTTTTAGTTGTCGTATTTTAGTTCTCTTTTTCCATAGCAAATCACTGTAAAGTTTCTCAGAAATTGAAAATACTTTATTTATTAATATTTGCCAAATATTTATGCAATTTATACAATTGTAGTTGGCACGAATGCAGCGCTGATGTTTTATATTTTATGTTTATTAAGTCCTGTNAATTGCATCATCCGCGTCTCTCCTTTCCATGTTTACGCTTTGAGTACAAAATCACTTATGAGCCGCTACAGACTAGCAAACGACAGCGAGCATGTTGGCGCACATGTGCGCGTAGATGTTCGTCGTGTGTAACCAGTTTAAGCATAAACAAAGGACGTAGATAACAAGAAGGGACAACTCGTTGTAATTGTGGCACAAATGCGCAATCCAATCAAAAAACGCACTAGGGCAAAAGAGAAGGCACGCCCCTTTTGCGCACTTTCGCTACAATTATAACGAGTTGTCCCTTCTTGTTATCTACGTTCTTTGGTCCTGTGAGCTAAACCGATCCGATCGGATTGGATTTCAAAGATTGAAGCAAAAAATTTGTCGGTTAAAGTCTGATGTGTGGTTTTTATCACAATGTAAGCGTCAAAAACTTATTCCAAAGTTCATCGACTCAAATTTGCGATCAAATTTAAAACTGCGGCAGCAGAAAAATCTATTTCACACGCCAAACAGCTTTGGTTGTGCAAATAAATAAAATATAAAACATCAGCGCTGAATTCGTGCCAACTACAATTGTATTAATTGCATAAATATTTGGCAAATATTNCTGCATTCGTGCCAACTACAATTGTATAAATTGCATAAATATTTGGCAAATATTACTCCAGCGTTTATATGGGACGATTTCTTCAACAAAGTATTTTCAATTTCTGAGAAACTTTACAGTGATTTGCTATGGAAAAAGAGAACTAAAATACGACAACTAAAAAAGAAAAATTGCAAACAACTCCCGACCATCAATGCGAGTAAATTCATCGACAATTTTTTGATAAATTAATCTGATGTCACATTAGATGAAAAAGAAATCAACCTCTTAAACAAAGGCTTAAATTTCGCTCTACCACACAAATCGTTGCCATTGAAGGAACAAATTATTGACGCCGAGATTGCTATTTCCAAATTAGAACTCGAAAAAGGCGATACATTGCGTGAGAATCTCAAA
>NW_016161559.1:4924-12613 GCF_001687245.7 Rhagoletis zephyria
AAGTTGCCTCTACGTGGTGCGCCTTGGAAACGATTGAAACCGGCTAAAAACTTACATAAACTTATATTTTCACATAATATATATACACACATTTACTCACACATACATTGTTGAATATTTAATTCACAAGGATGTTTTTCTCTTTCGCAAAAGTCGGTCCTATCATAACTATGTAAAATGTGGATATCTTTAAAACAGGAGCAGCTAGGATTTCAATTCAAAGGGATTCTTAACCTAAAAATATCAACAAATACAACCCTGCTTTCAGTTTTTGTCGACATTTTTATGCAACCTATCTTTGCTTCCTGCCCACCGTGTATGGAGAGTCACATACACGCGAGCACACTACAGTGGTACACTGATGGCTCTGAAACACCTTAAGGAATTGGAGCTGGCGCATACGGCCCCAGGCTGAAGCTTTCTGGGCCCTTGGGAACCTTCCCTAGAATCTTTCAAGCGGAGGTTTATGCCATTAGTTTGTGTGCTGAAATTAGAGGAACGAGAGGATACTTATATTAAGCGATAGTCAGGCGCTACTTATAGCCTTCACATCTTTCGAGATCAAGTCCTTCTTGGTCCTGTAGTGTGTAGAGAGGCAGAGGTCAATGAGATTCAACTGATGTGGGTACCAGGGAACAGGGGGGTCGCAGTTAATGAGGAAGCTGATCATCTGGCCAGAATGGCCGCTGCCTCGACCCCGATTGGACCTGAGCCCTTCCTTGCAGTGGAATCCAACACTAAAGGAAATTCTCAGAAAGGAAAATACCAAATTGAGGGATCTTAACTGGCGTAACACCATGGGTCTACGTCAGGCGAAAAGCATACTAGGAGGATACGATCTGATAAGATATAGGTTACTCATGGATCTCCCCAAGGATAAACTAACAATAATAGCAGGGTTTTTGACGGGCCATTGCAGGCTTAGAGGGCACCTATATAAACCAGGAATCTGGTCCAGCGACCTGTGTCGCTTTTGCGATGCGGCCAAGGAGACTCCATTACACCTTCTTATGGAGTGTGAGGCCGTTGCACGCAGGAGAAGTAGGATCATAGGGCACCTGTGGCCAAGAGAGGAGCACATACACTCCCCCCGGCATCTATTATGAAATTTTTAGAGTCTCTGGTGCTGGTCGAGATGTTGTGATGAGCTAAGGGCACAATAGACTTACCGGTCGCAGTGCTACACCTAACTAACTATCTATCTACTTCAATATTAAGTGGTATTTTAAAACACTAAACTACACTGGCCAATAAAGCATAGATTTTTTTTTACAATACGGACAATTTCTGAACTTTCTTCTTTTTGCTAACCTTAAATCTCACTCCTTAATTACCCTTTTTATAAAATCATTTAAGAATACAGTTTTTCATTTCATTTTCATTTTCATTTTAGTTAAATGGAGTGCAATTTTGATTTCTGGCAATTTTCTCCACTGAAGATGCTGCTCATTTCCTCCTTAGCTCGAAATGGTTTTTTATATTGGAAGAAAATGTTACGCTTTGTTACAATTGTATCATTTTTGATACTTTCTTTTCTAATTTTTACTTTTTGTTGGCAGAAATTATTTTTTGAAATCTATGAATAATAATACTAGTTTAAAGGCAAATAATTTTTTTATTGTTATTTAAAGTCTTAAAATTGTATATGTAGATATTTGGCAACCCTTATAAGGGAAATACAACTCGGAATTTCTTTGCACACGCCGCTGTTATAGGGCCTCTAAACCACACAAAAACATTGCGCAATATCGGGCTTGCGTCGGTCGTTTGTGTGGTGTATGGGGTTGTTTGTACAAAATTTCACAGTTATTGCGCTAAGATCAAAATCGTTTTGATATTTTGCTCATGCTTGTGTTATTTTATAATAATTTGTGTTGCGTATGGCAAGAACTGCGCAATTGCGGCTTTTTAAAAAAATTTTACATTTGTAGTCCGGAGTTACGATAGCTCGTTCATACAACTTTGTTTGTAACGTTGCCATTTCGCCAAAAATGCCACTTTGCGATGTTTTATGAATCGCACTTCTGTTTTTGTAACTGCTTCTTTTTTCAAGCTCGCGGTGACGCTGTTCCTGACTTTAAGCTTGCGCCCATAAATTCTATGGGCTATAGAGCGGCATTCTTATTTTTTTCAAGTAAGTGCAAAATTTTAGCAAAAATATCCACAAGGGTTTGAAAATCCAATTTTTGTAGTTTTTATTGTAGTATTATTATCCAAAACTTTTTATACATTTGTACATAGAGTTTTCCTGATGAGTCCTGCAGTCGGAGAAGAAAGAGAAGCAGCTCATTGAATTCTTTGGGTTTTGCTTTATCAAGTTGAAAAAATGGGAGTTACCAAGCCTGAATTTTTTGTACTAGTCTCAAATTCAACTTTCTTAAAAATTGTATAGATTTTATAGGGAAATATGCATCAGTTGATGGAAAATCGAATGTCGACTTTCGAATTTTTTGGATCGATTCACGGATCGAATCGGAACTAATAAATCGACAAAAATCGAATGGGAAGAGCTAGATTAATCGATATTCGATTTAATCGATTTAAAACAACATCTCTACCTCGAGGTCGCCTAGGCATAATTTATATATATATACAAGAGTTGAAAAATCAGTACTGTACTGATAAAATCAGTACGTCTGGCAACCGTAAGTGTGAGGTGCCACGCTCCTTTTCCAATAGCTCCAATTTCTCTCCATGAATATGTGACTGATTTCATATATTTTCATACCAAGTTCAAAAATTATACCATGAACGCTTCCATTACTTACTTTAGTTAGGATTAGACATGGGTTAGCCAAGGATTAGAGACATGAGCCTCTTAAAAGTAATAAGGGATTTAATTTTTATTAATTTTGAGTTGCGTCGTTTNTTCCAATAGCTCCAATTTCTCTCCATGAATATGTGACTGATTTCATATATTTTCATACCAAGTTCAAAAATTATACCATGAACGCTTCCATTACTTACTTTAGTTAGGATTAGACATGGGTTAGCCAAGGATTAGAGACATGAGCCTCTTAAGAGTAATAAGGGATTTAATTTTTTTTTAATTTTGCCAATACATATCTCGAANCATAAACCCGATTTTTAGTAATAACTCGACTCCAACGCCACCTGGAGGCTCTTTTTTTTGCAATGGTATTGCTTTCCCTATTGTCAATACATATCGCGAATATGAGGCGAATCGGACCATAAACACGATTTTTAGTAATAACTCCTACGCCACCTGGCGGCTTTTTTTGCAGTGGTATTGTTTTTCCTATTGTCAATACACATCTCAAATATGAGGCGAATCGGACCATAAATACGGGTTTTACTAATAACTCGACTCCAGCGCTACCTAGCGGCTGTTTTAATAGTTATTCTGCTATTCGGAAGGTAGACAAATTCAAGAAACATATATCATAAAAATCGGTCCAGCCGTTCTTCAGTTATAGATGGTGTAACTAACACGACTTTGTTTTATATATATATAGATTAAATTATTTATTTTTGATTATTTCATAGCTGTAAGTATATATAGTGTGAAGTAATACAAAAATTTTAATCGAAGTTAGAGTTATAATAAATTAGAGTTTAAAATTACTGTCAAGTGTAAATAAATGCTGTCACTCACATGTACACGAACATGCGCACTCGGATGCATTCAACGGTAAGGTGGCGTGCAGCTGCTATGTTGTGTCCTGTTCTATCACACGGACCTCGGACGCTCTACTTTCTCTCTCGCACCTATCGAATTCAAGAACTTTATAGCTTGGCAATAATATTTTATGTACGATTTTTTGCAGGCAAGCCTACATGATTAGTTTTGTAATAAAAATATCTTACCTATGATATCAATTTCGATTGGTTAACAGATCGATGTAGTTACCTATATTGACTTACCTGTTCACATCTACTTGCCACGTAGTCATGCACAGAAATAAGTAGGCAAGCCTATCTTGGCATATTCTGTTTGTTAAAAACTATCAATTGAGATAAAACTCATTCGGTTATCACAAGAGTGAAGGTGATGAAAGAAAATTGATTAAAATTAATTAAATTAAAAAGGGCTATGAACACTTTTCGATAGGCAAGTTATCATAGGCATATTTGTTTATAAATTATATTTGATAAAAAAAATATGTCTAATCGAGTTATCAGATCGGTGAAGGTCGATCTCCCACCGGCTCTTAGACTATGAGATCACTTTCTTTTTTAAACGCCTAGGATATCGCTGCCCATTATAAAGAACCCCGAATGACTGAAAATCTGAAAGCTTTACAAATTTGGTGATGTGATTTCTCAAATGAATGATCCAAAATTAGCCAGTGTACATATTTTAAAATTTTTGGAATCAGTGGTTGAATTTTTATACTAAAAGGGTTAAGAAGGCTTAAGTTTAAAAGTGTGATACTAAACGCCTTTCACCATAAACGTTGCCAATTTTTAGTGATTATTGAGTTTCAAATTACGACTTATAAAGCTCTTGGACAGATATTGTAAAAGGTTGGACTATAGCTTAAAGATGTCTGTTTTCTCACGGCCCACTGTACGAAGCTTTGAGTAGAGTAAGGATCTTAAGAACTTAAAAATTATCCTGGGTTATCGGGTATCTAGCAATACAATATTAGTTGTTGTCTTTCACGTCTTCTTGAGCTAAATACTGAAGTTTATTCATGAATATCACGTTTTATTATATACTTAAATTTAAATCCTATATATTAGTAAGCATTTCTCTACTGCACTCACTCGAATTTCGGGGGCTCATACCAGTTTTAATAAATTGTCGGTATGATTTCTTATAAAATTTATCTTTAGGTTTATGCATCTTAAGNTAAAAGGTTGGACTATAGCTTAAAGATGTCTGTTTTCTCACGGCCCACTGTACGAAGCTTTGAGTAGAGTAAGGATCTTAAGAACTTAAAAATTATCCTGGGTTATCGGGTATCTAGCAATACAATATTAGTTGTTGTCTTTCACGTCTTCTTGAGCTAAATACTGAAGTTTATTCATGAATATCACGTTTTATTATATACTTAAATTTAAATCCTATATATTAGTAAGCATTTCTCTACTGCACTCACTCGAATTTCGGGGGCTCATACCAGTTTTAATAAATTGTCGGTATGATTTCTTATAAAATTTATCTTTAGGTTTATGCATCTTAAGCTTTTGCACGCATTTCGCTGTCAAATTGAGAAAGAGAAAATTTATTTCGATGTGTGAACAGCCAGAAAGATCTTTCTGTCAGATTTCGGAAATCAGTTTCAGAAATAAATGTTGCAAGATGTGACTGCAATTGAGAGAGCGCAAATCGATTTCGGAAATATAGTTTAACTTACTCGTGCTGCATAAGCAATCTGCAAGTTTCGAAATGTATTGCCTTGCCACGTCAGACAGGCTCTTTAGGCAAAAATCGAAAATTTGTGTTAGAGAATCAATGTGAAATAATTACAGAAACGATTAACCGCTTAGCTGAGCAACCGAGACGTCTGCTTTTTAAATAATTTTTGTAAAACAAATGGGCAAGTATATATTGTCCCCCGCATGTCAGAAACAGAGTGTTCAGATTTGGCGATTTTTTTTTTGGATATTTGCGCGTAAAAATTTATGAAATCGCATTGGCGATTTTTTCCCTTCAAATAAATTCTTTCCAATTAGAAAAATATACAAAACTTAGTTTTCCACGATAATTTTACAGAAGAGGCTAATGAACTGCGTGATAAACTTGACTTAGGAAGCATATTAAAAGACTATGGCGCATATTCATAGTGATATTTAGTACTCAACTAAGTCGAAACTATTCTAAGTCACAACTAAAGCTATTCATAGTCGCCTTAGTTTCGACTTTTCTGGCTAAGTACCAACTTAAAATTTAGTTTCGGCTGCAGCTGCAACTAAGTCGTAACTAAGAAGTATTTTGTCAAATTAAGGGAAAACAGACGAAATATGTAAAAATTAAGTTGGTAGAGGGTGATTTTGATAATATTGAATAATCTCCCATGAAAATTTACAAAGATCGAACCATAATCGGAACATGAAATTAAATGCGTATTACAATTCGAATAAAGCCACATCACAATTTTATAATTGGAATAATTTATATAAATTCTCAAATAATAAGTTAGTTTTACGCTAGTTCTTTTAAAGTAAATTTGTGCATAACATTTAGATATCTACTATTTGTATGTTTCACAGCGTGCTTTCGATAAACATCGACTTCACATCACTGCGGTTGTTCTGGCTATTTCACACAATTAACAAGAAAATGATACTTTATTCTTTTGCATAATCATGCAATGAAAATAAAAATTACATAAACGGATAATCAAACTTGACATTATTTAATAAAAATGTAATTTTTCCAAAATAGCGTAAAGAAAAATCGATACATTTTCACACTCGTTTTGCTATATCGTAAACTAAGTCGAAACTACTTAGTAGAAGTCTGAAATGCGACTATGAATAGAAGTAAATTTTAAGTTGGTACTTAAATTTAAGTTGCAACTTTGTTAGTTTCGACTTAGTTGCTGGACTATGAATACGCGCCAAACATTTTAAATCACCCTAATAGAATAACTTTTGAAACGATTACCTTGTCAATTAAATACTTTCAAAAAGCTTTGATTTTGTCACCAGAGAGGTGTGTGAATCACAAGAGAGCGAGTTTCAGGGACCTGCCCACTCACTACTTCACTTTGAAGGAAAGAAAAGCAGCGGAAACTGATTAAATTAAGTTAAATCTTTTAACTTTCCCATGGAATAAATTTTTTCAGAACCATTCCATCCGACTCTGAAGAATTTTGGATAATTGCTTACGGAGTGAAAACCGCAACAGGCAATAAAATGTTTGGAAATATATGTAAGTAAAATAGCTTTCATATTATTATCCTTGCCGCACTCACATGCTTTTGTTGAGCGCGTTTTTTATTACAACGCTTTTATCAACTTGCAATGTTGTATGTCCAGACCACCATACTATAAATATAGCAAAGGTATTTATGGCAAACCTAGTCTAGATATCAACCTCGTCGTAGGTATCATATCAAAGACATACAAATAGAAAAACTCTAGAGATAGATGTCGCCTCGCCAGAATAAGTTAAAAATATGCACTACATACGCTACAGCGGAAATGGACGACACGCCATTTCTTTAAATGAAATTAATTGGTGCTATATGTATGTATGTACATATGTAGGCATATACTAAATGTGAGCAAACAACATTTCGCAACAACATAGTCTTCTATTCTCTTTTCACTGCAAGTTGAATTATTTTAGTATCTATTGCAAAATTTTATACAGACAAGACTAAACAGTATAAAATAAATTTAAAAAAAACTTTTTAATGTACCACGCTTTTATAAATGGACTAAAATTAGAAAATAATATTTCTCAGTCCCATAGAACTTGTTTTGATAACTTTTGATTTTGAAATTTTAGCAAAAGTCATTATAAACAATTTATGAGATTGAAAATGAAAAGCGTGGGGCGCATGTAATAGGCCTGATTTGAAATTGAAGAGTAATATATGTATGTATGTGGGTATATTAATAACGACCGCTTAAAATCGATCTCAAATTTGTACTTTCGCTGTAGAAATTTTAGGTCTATGTTATGTATGTAGTTTGAATATTGTCAATTAAATCTAATGCTTTGTATTGCATGCGCTCCACGTTTTTCGTTTTCAATCTCATAAATTGTTT
>NW_016161559.1:13529-22165 GCF_001687245.7 Rhagoletis zephyria
TTGCCGTATAAACGCTGAGTTAATTTTTTATTTGCAAATAACTAAATCACGCAAATAAGTAGTGATTAGTGGTACTATTTGCAAATAAGCGCAAGACGCCGTTGTTCTTAAGTTTATTTTCGATGGTCATCTTATTTTAATAATCAAGACCATTTTCAACTTTATTTTTTTTTTCGATGGTCATATTATTGCCTTTTTATAATCAGGCAATATTAAAAAAGAATTTTTCACCATCGAATAAACAGTGAGATAGGTATTTGCAAATTATTTTTGTTTGCAAATAGCTTACGTATAAACGTAGTAACTGTTTCTTTGTTTCGCTTTTGCTTTGACTTTTCGTTTCAAATTCATTGAAAAATTTGAGCGATAATTTCCAATAATTGCGATTTTGTAAGTAAATTTTTGATAAAATATATACTGTACATATCCAGCAGATTATTGGAGCAGTGCCTCAGATGGCTACGATAATGCACTTTGGTCTAACAATTTAAACGCATAATGATTTTATAATATAACTGATAGAATTCAGAAATTCAATTTTTAAATGTTAACGAAAATAAAGGTCGTAATAAAATTAACGAAAAAATACAAATAAAATTCCATACGGGCTAATATATCATTTTTAGTAGAATTTAAGAATAATTAAATAAAGAGAACGGTTTAATTTAATTTGTTTTAATATGAATAAATGAATGATGTGTGTGGTACGACCGTGTGGCCTTAAAGTTTTACAAATAATAATTTTAGGGTAGAAAAATATAACTGAATAATAATTATTAAAATCAATATATTTGATCGAAAAAATAAAAATTAAGTAAGAATAATTTCTTTTGAGCGAAAAACTGAAACTGTAATTACACTGGTTTACAGAAAAAATATTTTATTGATGCAAGCTTCATTTAACTGATATGGGGTCCACTGATATATGTATGTATTGGAAATAGTACCCCAAAAGTAGTAAAAATAATCCTAATCTTTTCGCCCTTTTTCTACTACCCCAAAATGCATGGCCGCAATTGGCATGCAGAAAAAGTGAGGTTATGTAAGTGACATCACCTTATATTTATTTCACAATGATGAAAACCAAAAGTGAAAAGTGAACCGGTTCGGGGAAAATTAAACTCATGATAAGACTGAATGTTTTTGTAGTACTTGCATTTAAAAATTGGAACATTGTACTTAATAAAAACTTTTTGAAGGGTCGTAAATCAAACCTGCGCCACAATATAACTACTCGCTCGAGGCGACAAACTTGCAAACCTTGAAACTTGGCAAAATTGTAAATTCTTTTCGATTGACACTGTACCAGTTGAGAGGACTTTCAGTCATATTTATTAATTTTTATTGCGGTGAAATAATTACTTTCATCTTCATAATCTAGCTTCATGGCACAATCGTTTTTTAAACACCGTTTTTTCGAAAGAATTCTTCATTCTCATCCTTTTGGTTGTTTCGTCTGTGCACTTGCACAATATTCTAGGGACCGAAAATAACAGTTATTTTTTTGCGAGTTAAATTTGGCCCAATATTTTTTATTCCGAAATAACCGTCCTATCCGGATAATAAAGAAACCGCTTATCCAAATTAAACAAATTTGGTATCATATGAAAGAGGACTGAAAAAGCTTTTAAACAGAAATAACGAATGAAGGTTACCACCTCTATTTATATATTTTTTATAACTTAATACTAAAGAAATTCATGTAAATACATACCTGACCCAATGTTTGTTCTATGGTAATTAATTAACATTTTTTATTGAAATATTTTTCAATGTGTGGCTTTCGTCGTTTAGACATTTCAGTTTTAAAGCTATTTAAGTCCTCTTTCATTGGATACCAAACTTGTTTAATTTGGATAAGCGGTTTGTTTATTATCCGGAAAGTACTTTTATTTCGGAATAAAAAATATTTGGTCAAGTTTAACTCGTAAAAAATAGCTGTAACTTTCGGTCCCTTCAATATTCGCATTCGCATTCGGTCCCTTCAATATTCGCNCTCGTAAAAAATAGCTGTAACTTTCGGTCCCTTCAATATTCGCATTCGCAAAAGATCCGCATTGATGCGAATGCGAATATTCGCAACAACCCTGGTACATATGTATGTTTATACTAAATGTGAGCAAACAACAGCCGTCATCGATTCGCCACTTAGCTGCTTGCTATGTTTGAGTTCCTGTCGCTTAAAGAATAATTTTGCATGTGAAAGCAACAACAAAGTTAGCTAGCACGGATAGACGATAGCGAGTTTGGTTGTACCTCATTGAGTTCGTTCGTTTCGCCACTCGCTAACTGTTGGCGAATCGATGACGGCTAATATCTATTGCAAAATTTTGTACAGACAAGACTAAAAAGTAGAAAATAAATAAAATAAAGGAAAAACTTTTTAATATACAACGCTTTTATAAATGGACTAAAAAGTAGAAAATAATATTTCTCAGTCCCACAGAATTTGTTTTGATAACTTTTGATTTTGAAATTTTAGTAAAAGTCATTAGAAACAATTCATGACATTGAAAATGAAAAGCGTGGGGCGCATGTAATACACTTGAATTGATATGAAAAGTAACATATGTATGTATGTGGGCATATGAATAACGACCGCTTAAAATCGATCTCAAATTTGTACTTTCGCTGTAGAATGTTATGTAGTTTGACTATTGTCAATGAAATCGAATGCTTTGTACTGCATGCGCTCCACGTTTTTCGTTTTCAATGTCATTAATTGTTTATAATGACTTTTGCTAAAATTTCAAAATCAAAAGTTATCAAAACAAATTCTGTGGGACTGAGAAATATTATTTTCTACTTTTTAGTCCATTTATAAAAGCGTTGTATATTAAAAAGTCTTATTTTATTTTATTTATTCCGTAATGAATTCAACAAAAACTAAGATTCGAAATAGGATGAGGTTGGAAAGCCTTAATTCAATAGTTCGAATAAAGTTTTATATGAAGGCTAATAGTTTCTGCTGCAAAACGTTTCCAATATCAAACAGTATGTTATCAAGGTTGAATAGATCAATATATGACAACAACAGAAATGTAAATAATTCAGTCACTTAGGTGATTTTGAAGAAATTGTGGAAATAGCTGATCTCGCCTTATTATAGGTTTTTATTTTATTTTTAACGCGGAGCTCTTAAAAGCGGATTGTGCGATTAATCAATTAATATGAATAATAAATTTAATAATTGCGCAGTCCTATTGCAAAATGTGTTGAAACAAATGTTTTTAAAAAGTATGCGTATTTTTAAATAAAATTGTTTGTACATCACTATTGTACAATCGCCCAATTGTAATGAAGGAGCACCCTAATGGCCTCTCTGCACCTTTGCACCACTTTATGATTATGGCAAAAAGAAAGTGGAGAAAGAAGCCCACTCCAAAATCAACCGTCACCGAGCGCACACGGGAAAACGGCCACCACAGTATCACATCCCGGACGTAGTTAACACATATATTTCCATTCGTATATATGTACTTAAACATAATTCAGTTCTGAAATAAACCCTTTATAACGTTTATAAAAAAAAAACGCGAGTGGTTTTATTTCAAACGAACGCGAAAATTCCTTGTCGCGTTGCTATGGTCCTTCATCGCCATAAAGAAAGGCACCTATGGGTATACATACACAATAAAGAAGCAACAAGCAAAGACAATTAAAGTGAGCATTTATTACAAAGCACAAAATTGATTACATACAAATCCACGAACAATATCGCTAACGCGAGGGACAAGTGCATACAACCAATACTAAAATAACTTTGAAGTGTGAACAAATACAAACATGAAAAGTATAGACAGAGAACTTTAAACAAAAAACAAACTTCAGACAAAACTTGTGATAACAAATATAAAAAGAACTACAACTACAAAAACGAACATCACAAAAACAAGAAGAAAATCGCAACAAATTAGGCAAAGGAAACTAACCGCTACCAGGGAAGCAGCATAATCTGGACCTATCAGTAGTGGACAAAAGTAGGCGAAAAGCAAGGGTAGACATTGGCGTCAGCAACAACAACAACACTCATCAAAAGCGCGGCATATATACATATGTGTATCAACATTGATCACTACAAGACAAAAGGGGCGTAAGAAAAATATTTTGGCTTTCATTATCCAATTATTATATTAATATTATAATAAATATTAATCCAATTTCGTAAAACTCATTTTACATACATACACATACGTACTAGAGGGCGGCATGAATGCATTCAAAACGGCTTATGAATTATTCATATACAAAACGAATGAATGATTTTGGCTTAAAATTTTTTTGAATTTGAGTGAATAGCTTTTCTGATATTGGTGTCGACATTACAATATTCAAACAAAGTGAAAATAAATTAAATTGAAATAAATGACAATTTTTTGTATGAATATCCAAAAATTTTTTTTCTATGCACATATGTACAAACATACATATTATATACGAAAAAACTTGTTTGTAGAAAAAACTTTTACCGAAATGAGTTTGAATGATTTGAAAGTTTTCTATTCATTCATTCACATTCTTCCATTTGAAGGTAGAAAGTATAAAACAAAATGTATATTCATAACTTACAAAATTCTAAACGCTGAGTGTTTTGTATGTGAAGTAAAATATTCAAATCTACTGTACTCTGTTTGGCTAGAAGTTTGAATGAATTCATGCAGCCCTCTAATACGTACATACGTAAATATAAAAACAAACAAAAAAAACAAAAAGCAAGCCCTATTGTCACAAAGATAACTAGTATCAACTCAGTTCAGCTTACCCACTAAGCGCCTAAATATACCTACGTACAAACATACGTATATGCAGGCATACATATATACATGCATGGTGATCCCCTTACTTACCCTCTTATATGTACCCGATCATCCATCTGCGCATAATTACAAAGCGCCTGCTCAAACCAAATTTGCGTGCATTCCAAAGCCCAGCCTTTAAAAACATTCTTGCTAAAAAATATTTTTGGCTTACGTTTTGCGCCTATTTTTCGCCCCCACAAGCAGTGCAGCTCTCAGTATACTGCAACTGCACAACCATAGGCACATACATACATACATATAGATTCTGCGCTCCCAGCAGTACTAACTATTGGTTGGTCATTTAAAGATAATGTGACTATTTCATAGCTAAAAGAAGTACAGATTAGGTTGGATTAAGTTAACGCCGCGAGCCGATTACGAAATTTCTAATGCGGCTAATTTCGATCCCTGAGAGCTCAGTGTTTGTTCAGAAGCGCGAGCCAAAATGCTTCCATATTAGCCTCGCGAAGGTTGGACAGTCTAAAAGAAAGTTTGGAGATGATTCCACTTCATATTTCTCTTGACAGCTGATGCAAAAGGATCAGATGAAATTCCTAGTGTCACCGCATGAATACCAATCGCACAATGGTATATCATGGTGCAGAGAAACGTCTTCTTTTCCTTTTTTATGTCACAGAAGGTCCCGGTTTCCCTTAGCCTAATAGCAGTTCGCGCTGCAACAATTTTGTCTGCAATATCCGCCGGCGCCGTGTTCAACATATGTATGTTAAGCGCCAGTATAGGTGTGGTTCCTAATGCTCCGCTAATTCCTGTTTTACAAGTGTAGCCTTTTCTAGTGAGTTCCACCTGACAAGGGCTCCTTGAAACAATATAGGCTTAGATCTGGTTTTCTAGAGCTAATGAATTAATTCGGGCGAGAGACCCCACCTTTTACTGATAGCTCCCCTTTAGCAGTACAAGGCAATCGACACCTTTCCTACCCTTTCCTCAATGTTAGGTTTTTACGACAGCCACCGTTGATCGCCCACCTAGTTCAGGTAACCTTGAGCCAGATCAAAAACGGTGTATATAAATCGTGCCTTAACCAAAAGTTCCATATCATTTACATAGGATCACCCGACAGCCCACTTTTTCCAGATCCACTAGAAGGTCGTTTACAACCGCAATCCAGAGCAGGGGAGAGAGAACACCACTTTGTGGAGTGCTCCTATTGACTCTGTCCTGAGCGCAGATGCCCCCCACTACGCCGCCACAGCTTTGTCACGAAGTAAGCTTATTGGGTTGGTTTTAACCCCCAGATTATGAATATACTTGACTAGGCCCCCTCGATATCGAAGAAGGCTGCAACTGCATAATCTTCAGGCGTGAAGGCTTCCTCTGACCACTTTACCAATGTGTGCAGGGCGGTATTCACCGTCCTTTTCTTGTAATAATAATATTGAGGCCTTGACTGATAGTCACGAGGAATCGTGTTTCTTATGTACAGGTCCCTCTAGCGTTTTTAGCAAACGCGTTTTTATCAAACACGAAGAGGCTGATAGGCCTTAAATCCATAGGGGAAAAATGAGAGCCTTTTCCGGCCATCGGGATGAACGCAATACTGACTACCCTTCAAGCCATGGGGATTTACCCGGTCCTCACGCAGTTCGCATAAATATGATCCAACCAATTGCACGACACCTTCAGAGCCCTTTGCAGCTGCGCAGGTATGATGCCATCGATCCCAAACGACTGTAATGGTTTGAACAGGACCTGGGGGAGATTCTGTAATTAGTTAGCGACAATTTTCGAATCGCTATCGCACTTTTTGATGCAAAAACATTTATATCATGCGTAAAAAGGTGCGATAGCGATCCGAAAATTGCCGCTAACTGGTTACAGAATCTCCTTCCAGAAGTACAAAATATCGAAAAGAAGTACATTTGACTGTACTTCGAAGTACGAAGTACAAGAGCGAAAAAAGAAGTACTGTACTTCCGAAAGAAGTACGGTTGGTCACATTTATAAAGAACTTTGTTTTTCTGAAGTTTTCGCATAATCGTGCGTATATACATATAAACATACTTACAAACGCATGCATTTTCATTACGCAGTGAAACAATTGCGTTGCCCTTATATATATGTACATTCACATATATATAAATACACATATTAAGAAAGTGAACCCAGCAGTAAATTTGGTGGTTATAACCCGGCTGCAAATTTACGAACTCCCAAAAATTTATATTGCCAAAAACACACCCTAACCACAAAAAAAAGAAGATATATATAAATATACATATAAAACGAAAATACAAAACACATCCCAGTAGGAAACTTCACGGGTCACAAATATATATACAGTCCACAAAAACGCAAAAAACAAAAAATTGCTCAACCAAGAGCCTCCTGTACTTATAGATATAAATAAATTTTCGTTATATTCAAAATGCCATCTAAACAAAGCCCCTCCAAAATACTTGAAAAGCTTCAGATTTCTACCGAAGCAAAGAAATCAGAAAAAAGAGAATCTCATGACCTGTGTGCGCAAAAATTTAATATCGAAAATGATGGCTTCATGAGATATTGTGCCAGACTCACCTATTCTCCCATAGAGTAATTCACAGAGTCGGCCCTCGAAATAAAAGAAAGAACTATTGACAATCTCTGGGCGCGGTTACAAGCCGCATATGACTCACTTTTTTTAAAGGATGATGAAGACCTTCCAGATAATTTTTTGGCGTTGGCGGAAGGCAAGTATCAATTTAGTATTGATACTTATGAAATGACTAAAGCGAAGATATTAGACCAACTCAAATTGATCCGAGCTATAAGTCCCCCAAGCTCTCACTCCCGAGAAGCACAGCATTCGCACACAGAAGAAAATCCTCACATGTATCTGCAACTCCCGCCATGTGATACAGAGATTTTCCACGGTGGTTATGAAGAATGGCAATCTTTCCGAGATATGTTTACAGCCGTCTACATAAACCACCCCCAATTATCATCCGCTCAAAAATTATACCATCTCCGGTATAAAACAAAACGGCAAGCCGGTCAAATCGTCAAGCAGTTCCCTCTTAGCGACGAGAATTTTGATCTGGCATGGCAAGTATTAAGCGAGCGGTACGAAAATAAACGCATACTAGTGGATAACCGAATCCAAGTTCTAATGAATCTTCCAAGTGTTCACGAAGAAGATAGTAAACAGATTAGTAATCTCCAAAGCAAAATAAAAACATGTCTGTCCATTTTAAATGCTCAAAAGGTTTTGACAGACAGCTGGGACCCCATCCTAATACAAATTTGCGTAGCCAAATTGCCCAAAGATACCCGATTACTATGGGAGCAATCACTGCCCTCCAGAAAAGACCTTCCCTCATGGTCTCAAATGGACGAATTCCTAACGTCCAGATTTCAAGTGTTAGAAAGGGTAGAAATGAAATTCCCAAAACACGTAAGCAAGACTTCTGCTCTAATAAAATCCCACAGTAAAACAAAAGCTTTTCAGACAAATTCCAATATGGTGTTTTCCTGTTATTTATGCGACATCCCACATCCGATGAAGAGATGCCCCATATTTAAAAAATTCTCCACACAAAAGCGCATACACTTTGTTAAAACGCATAAATTGTGTTCCAACTGCCTTGCTTTCAATCACAGTTTGGCAAAATGCAAATCACAATTTGCATTTGTGTATTGTCAGAAAAGACATAACTCCCTACTGCATGTACACACATCCAGAGGTCATTCTCAAAAGGCTGGTATAAAAGAAAATCTTAAGAAATCGATCAACCCCGATCGACAAATAAAAGAAAACTGTGGTCATACCCAAAAGACCACAGCCCCTCAAAATAAAGAGCAAGTGATCCCCTATGATCACCACCCAACCAATAC
>NW_016161559.1:28507-50317 GCF_001687245.7 Rhagoletis zephyria
AAAGGATGATGAAGACCTTCCAGATAATTTTTTGGCGTTGGCGGAAGGCAAGTATCAATTTAGTATTGATACTTATGAAATGACTAAAGCGAAGATATTAGACCAACTCAAATTGATCCGAGCTATAAGTCCCCCAAGCTCTCACTCCCGAGAAGCACAGCATTCGCACACAGAAGAAAATCCTCACATGTATCTGCAACTCCCGCCATGTGATACAGAGATTTTCCACGGTGGTTATGAAGAATGGCAATCTTTCCGAGATATGTTTACAGCCGTCTACATAAACCACCCCCAATTATCATCCGCTCAAAAATTATACCATCTCCGGTATAAAACAAAAGGGCAAGCCGGTCAAATCGTCAAGCAGTTCCCTCTTAGCGACGAGAATTTTGATCTGGCATGGCAAGATTAAGCGAGCGGTACGAAAATAAACGCATACTAGTGGATAACCGAATCCAAGTTCTAATGAATCTTCCAAGTGTTCACGAAGAAGATAGTAAACAGATTAGTAATCTCCAAAGCAAAATAAAAACATGTCTGTCCATTTTAAATGCTCAAAAGGTTTTGACAGACAGCTGGGACCCCATCCTAATACAAATTTGCGTAGCCAAATTGCCCAAAGATACCCGATTACTATGGGAGCAATCATTGCCCACAAGAAGAGATCTTCCCTTATGGTCTCAAATGGACGAATTTCTAACGGCCAGATTTCAAGTGTTAGAAAGGGTAGAAATGAAATTCCCAAAACACGTAAGCAAGACTTCTGCTCTAATAAAATCCCACAGTAAAACAAAAGCTTTTCAGACAAATTCCAAAACGGGGTTTTCCTGTTATTTATGCGACACCCCACATCCGATGAAGAGATGCCCCATATTTAAAAAATTCTCAACACAAAAGCGCATAAACTTTGTTAAAACGCATAAATTGTGTTCCAACTGCCTTGCTTTCAATCATAGTTTGGCAAAATGCAACTCACAATTTGCATGTGTGTATTGTCAGAAAAGACATAACTCCCTACTGCATGTACACACATCCAGAGGTCATTCTCAAAAGGCTGGTATAAAAGAAAATCTTAAGAAATCGATCAACCCCGATCGACAAATAAAAGAAAACTGTGGTCATACCCAAAAGACCACAGCCCCTCAAAATAAAGAGCAAGTGATCCCCTATGATCACCACCCAACCAATACGCCAACTCAAAAAGTAATAGCGCAACACAGCACAGCGCACGCGATCACCAAAGATTGCCCCCAAGAGTTATCAAGCTACAAGTAGGATACGCAACCTACCTGCTCAAACTCCGCGCATGTTAACTCGCTCCGAATTGCCAATGAAAATGAAGTTCTCCTGCCAACCGCAATAGTGACAATAGAGCATCGAGGAGAACAGTTTCTACTCAGAGCATTGCTTGACCAAGGGTCCCAAAGAACCTTTATTTCGTCAGCAGCTCAAAAGAGGTTGAAGCTCCCAACCGAACATTCACAGTTGGAATTATTTCATATTGGTGGATGTAACTCAAAACGCACTAAGAACGCATGCGAACTAAATATAACTACCCGCAAGGCAAAGCGGAAGATAAATACAAAAGCTGTCATACTCAAGCAGTTAACGGAGCACTTAGCGACTTCCCCCGTAAGTCGTGAATTTATTAAACAGTTCAATGCCCTTGAACTAGCTGACCCCCATNCAAGATAATGTAATAGCGCAAGAAACTATATTTGGTTGGGTGATAAGCGGCTCCGCCGCAAAACTTTGAAAATATAGAGCAATAAATACGACCCCGCGCATTCAATGCCATAAGCTCTAACCCATGAGCACACTACATAACTCAAACTAAACGGCAACAAATAAGACCCGCTCATTCGAAACAATAAGCTCTAACCCATGAGCACACTACATAACTCAAACTAAACGGCAACAAATAAGACCCGCTCATTCGAAACAATAAGCTCTAACCCATGAGCACACTACATAACTCAAACTAAACGGCAACAAATAAGACCCGCTCATTCGAAACAATAAGCTCTAACCCATGAGCACACTACATAACTCAAACTAAACGGCAACAAATAAGACCCGCTCATTCGAAACAATAAGCTCTAACCCATGAGCCCACAACAAAATATTTATTTACTCGTTTATTTATACGCCCCAAGAATATTAAAATGCATACAGAGCAGCGCCCTCTGCATAATTGTTTGCTTTCCTCTTTTACAGAACGTTGCAAAAGGCCATATCTCGAATTGGCAGAAATGAACCGAACTGCAAACACGACGTCGCAAACTCACGCGATATGCAATGCACACAGCGACCGAAGCCCAAAGCGCATCGAGAGCGCGAAAATCATTTTACGGAGTTCCGAAGACTGCAGAGCGCACTATCTAGCACACTACTGCAGGGGGGGGGCAGTGTACAATCGCCCGATTGTAATGAAGGAGCACCCTAATGGCCTCTCTGCACCTTTGCACCACTTTATGATTATGGCAAAAAGAAAGTGAAGAAAGAAGCACACTCCAAAATCAACCGTCACCGAGCGCACACGGGAAAACGGCCACCACAGTATCACATCCCGGACGTAGTTAACACATATATTTTCATTCGTATATATGTACTTAAACATAATTTAGTTGTGAAATAAACCCTTTACAACGTTTATAAAAAAAAACGCGAGTGGGTTTTATTTCAAACGAACGCGAAAATTCCTTGTCGCGTTGCTAACTATTATATAAGCGATTTGTGTTATTTATTATTACCATCTGAAGGTATTACATTCGTTTTTGGTTTTGAAAACTATATGATAACAAGATCTAATTTCTAAAATAAAAGATTTGTTAAATCGATTTCACGAATTTTATTAAACAAAAATTGGCGATTTTTGGCGATTTTTTTGCAGAAATTGCGCTTTATTTTTAAACAATCTGGACACTCTGGTCAGAAACANTGTCGCGTTGCTAACTATTATATAAGCGATTTGTGTTATTTATTATTACCATCTGAAGGTATTACATTCGTTTTTGGTTTTGAAAACTATATGATAACAAGATCTAATTTCTAAAATAAAAGATTTGTTAAATCGATTTCACGAATTTTATTAAACAAAAATTGGCGATTTTTGGCGATTTTTTTGCAGAAATTGCGCTTTATTTTTAAACAATCTGGACACTCTGGTCAGAAACATGAATGTGTAAAAATGAAAATTTTGGGAAGTCAAGTTTGAGTGTTTTTTACGAGACTTAACTCTGCATTCATGTATTTTTTTATTTTGCATTATGTATTTACTTCAGATATATTATTTTTTATATGCCTCACCGTGATGTTTGATACCCATTTTGTGCCCATAATTGAAAAAATTAGTATATTCATATGAATCCAGGTCGCTGAATACGAATCTGAAGTCGAAATAAAAAACCCAAAATGGCCGATCCAATATGGTGCCTAAAGTCTTAAACGCAAAAATTTTGTTAAAAATAATAATAAGAATTGCTTATTATTATATTAATCAAGAGTTATTGCGGTAGCTGAATTAGAATCTGAAATTAAAATACCTAAATACAAAATGGCCGATCCAATATGGCGCCTGAAATTAAAAGAAATGTGTTGAAGTTGAAAAATATTTATTAAATTCAGCTAGTATTGGGTTATATTTGGTTTGTTTTTTTAGTTTTTCTTTAAAATGCTTATGTAAAAATGCTGTTGAATTATGATATGACCATGTTTACGTGTATCTTACACGAAATTGGTTGAAAAAAATTAATTTAAAAAAATCATTTTCAAAAAACTTTCCATATTATGTGGTACAAAATCGAATCTTAAACAAAAGGTCGGCCACGGTCGGATTCAATATTTAGTATTTTAGTTTAAAATGCAATTATCTTGAAACAAACATTAATTTTTTAATGGTTGAAACCTGGAGAAAATTACTTATGACGTTTTCTTTAAACTGTTTTTATTAAAAAATTCACTTAAATATTTCATTAAATACAAAAATGAAAAAAGATGCGTGCATTTCGATATAGTTTGGTCGGAATGAATTTTTATTTGCCAGCGTGCGCGCCCGACTCCCGCGTGCATGTGAAATTCGAGCATAAAAGTGGAACGATTGAAACGTGCATTTCTTTCTTGCGCAGAAGTCAACGCGGATTGCGCGCGATCCAGCCACGAGAGTCGGGCCCGCACGCTGGCAAATAAAAATTCATTCCGACCAAACTATATCCAAATGCAGAAGTTGTTGGTAAAAATTTTCGTCCACCAGGTGCAGAAGTTGCTTAAAAGTTCAATTTTTTATAAAAAAATTATTCAAAAGCAAAAAGAAAAATATTTTTGTAACGCAAAAAGTTTCATTGTATAGTTTAATGTTTTTTAAATCTGCATCCAAAAAAATTTTTTCATTCAAACACTTTCAAAGAAAAATAAAAATTTCCAAAACACTGCAAAAATTTGATTTGATTAAAACAAAACTATTTGGAATTTCGCAACAACATTTACACAGTGTACTTTTCGACTACAAATCTCGGCGCTGCCTGAATATCATTGAAAAATATTAATCTTTTATACATGAAGAAACAAATATATATATGCATAAGGAATTCGGAAATCTTAAACGCCAATATTTAATTACTTTTAAATATCATGTCTTTTAAGTTAAGGAGTGCGCGTAAACTTGGGTGCGTTCAGAAATGCATCAAGCTAAGGCATCAGTCTCTTTCACTTCTAAACTATAATTGATCGAAATGCCTTTATTACGCAACTAGGTTCCAATTGGGCATTTAACCGTGGTTGCGCATATTGGACATTGCCATCAATTATAGTTTAGAAATAAATGCGTATGATGCTTTGGCTTGATGCATTTCTGAACACACCCCTTGTTAGTTGACTTCGTATGGTGATACGGGCGTATACGTTACATACGCAGCTACGTCTTTGTCGAAAAATGTAACAACTCGTGGGATTTTGCTCATATGTATTCATATTTTGGAATACAATTTTCGAGGGATTTTTTTATATGTCAGGCCCCCCTAAATTCGATACTGGCGACGCCCATGGCCAAAGGTGTTGCGGATTTCTTCCATATACAAATAAATTGAGTTTATTCATTATATGGAAGCCAATGCGAAAAAAAAATTCTAAAAAATGAACGGTAATTCGTAGCCACTTGAAATTTGCACATTATCAGACTAAAATTGAAGGGGCTAAAAAACTGTGTACTCAAAAAATTCTAACACTTCCGAGAAAAGAGTTTGAAATTTAGGTGAAAATTTGTAGCACTTTTTTGTAGTTTTCTACAAATTATTAAACTTGGGTTTATATGGGGTTTGTCTGAGAATGAACTATATTTTAATTGAAAATTCTTAAAAATAAATAAATAAACATAAGTGGCACACAATATCACTTTGAAATAGCGTGCTATAGATATGACCGATACTTTAGATCAGACCAGCCTGGTAACATTAAGTTGAGTTAAATACGAACTGATAGGATAATAAAATATTTAAAAATAATCATTTTCGTTGAGCGAAAAAATATGTATTAATATATATAAGATATGTGTTAAGACAAAAAAATACTTGGAGTTATAAAACCTTTGGTTATGTAAGAGTTAAAAAAAATAGTACCTCGCGAATTTTCTGCTTTCTGAAATTAAAAAATTATACAACAGGTATGCAAATATTTAAGGGCTGTTATAAATTTTTTTCTGATATTTATTTGTGTTTCTTGCTGTGATCTTAAATTTTAGTCATGGTAAATAAAATCTTAAGAAGTGAGTTGTTTGACATTTGGTGTTGCTAAAACTTCTAAAAGACAACAAGGTGTCCGTGATTATGTGATTAGTAAATTGAAAGAAATATCTGATGAAAATGCTCGTTCCGAAGTAAATAAAGTAAATTAAGTAAATGACTTTAGATTCGTAATCAGCAACCCAGAAAATCCCCAGATACCCAGTTACATAGAAATCTACCGATTTTTTTAAATTTTCGTCCGCCATATTGGATCCGCCATTTTGAATTTTTGGTAAATGACTTTAGATATGTAATCAGCGACCCAGAAAACCCCCAGATACCCAGTTTCATAAAAATCTACCAATTTTTTTTAATTTTCGTCCGCCATATTGGATCGCGCCATTTTGAATTTTTGATAAGTGACAGCGACTGAAAAATCCCCTAGGTAAGAAGTGGTGTAAAGATCCATCAACGAGTATTTGTTTAAATAGTTTCGTCCAGCTCGATTTGCGATCCGAACCACTGTGCGTAGTTAACTTGCGTGTTTTCAACTGTGAGGCTTTGAGGTGTGCAGTTGTGTTTTCTGCAAATGTGTAGAATTGCGGCTTTTGAAAGATTAATTTTCGCTCCGGCTCACCTGATGATTTCGAGAATGACTGAGGATAGTGGTCGGTTATTATCGTTGCTAGAGTTTCTCTTTGTCATGATATACAGGTCACAGGTCGGAACAGTATTACCGAAAGTGGACAACCTTGTGGGATTCCATTTTCATACAAAAAAATAATAAGTATTAAATGAACTAAAGAAAAATAGCTAAAACTTGCTAAAATGTCGAGTCCCTGTTTATGCTTGGGTCACAGTATATTTTTGCTTAAAATAAAATTCATTGAAATCGGCCCAGTATTTTATGACTTTTCCGATTCGAAAAAATTGTCTTTCAATTTTATATAACAGTTCGACATGATAATTTTCTCTAGCTAGCTATTTCCAATAGATTTTGGATCGCTAAATTTGTAAAAATGGAGACTTATATATTTGAATTTAAGAAAATAAGGCAAATAGCAAAATCGGCTAAAACGGCTAACTATTTTTAGCAAAACGGCTAACAAATCGGCTGCCGGCTAAACCGAATTTTCTCCGGCTGTTTGCTATCGCAACCGGCTAAATCTAGCCGGAAAACGGCTAAACGGGCTACACTAGATAAAACGAATACACACAAGCGCGAATTCCACTATTATTTTTTATACCCGAGCGCACATGTGCACGAGGGTATTATAATTTTGTTCACATAACGGTTATTTGTAATAGCCAAAACGAATCGAGATAGATATAGATAAATGTATACATAAATGATCAGAATGAAAAGAGAAGTCGATTAAGCCATGTCTGTCTGCCCGTCCGTCCGTGTACACGATAACTCGAGCAAAATATGAGATATCTGAACGAAATTTGGTATGTAGGTTTCCCTTTACCTAACTTACTTTACATCGTATACTTTCTGCGATGAACGGTCTACACCTGCGATATATCTCTTACGATGTTTCGTATGCGAGCGCCAGAGCGCAGGTATAGACGTGCAGTAAGGTAGGTTGATATTGGAAATGGGCGAAATCGGACTACAACGACGCCCATATTAGCGGTATTTGCGAAAAATGCAAAAACTACGATATTTCAGTAAATTTTCAATCTAAGTTGTTGAAAATTATTATGTAAAGTAGAATTATGGTAAACATTAATATTATTATGAAATTTTTGGAAATGGGCGTGACCCCGCCCACTTATGATGAAATGCTTTATCTCAGTAGCGCTTCACCAATCCTTACTACACTCGGTCCGAGCCTTGCTTAGGGTCCAACTAAGAAATCTGTTGAAAATCTTTGAAATGGGGCAAGAACTACGCCCACCTCCCATATAACGGTCATTTACAGAAACACGAAAACTGCGACAAATCAGTAATTATTGAAACTAATTAACTCTAAATCGATGATTGTAATAATCACTTAGCAAAAAATTTGATTATTATAAATGTTTGGACAATGGGCGTGGCGCCGCCCACTTATGACCACAAATGTGTATCTCGGTAACCGATTCATCAAATTCAACCAAAATTGGGGCACCTTATAACCTTGGTACGGAAAAGCAATTCGTTGAAAATTATTCAAATCGGACTAAAATTACACCCCCTTCACGTATAACGGTAAATTTCAAAAAACGAAAACTCCGATATTTCAAAAACTGACGGCACTAATTTACTCCAAGTTAGTACTTACATCAATCTCTTAACAATAAATAAGACTTTTGTAGACTTTTAGGAAATGGGCGTGGTACCGTGGCGTGCTAGATAAGACACACCTGTCTGATTATAGTCATGTCGAAACGAATACATGACAACTACACTGCTGCACACTTGCGCGCCCTGGATAAGACAACAGTTTATACCAAGGACCGAAAATAATCGTTATCGTGAAGGATTTTTATTTAGAAATCATTGTATAATCGATATTTTATGATTTATATATTTTCAATCAAAAATAATCATTATTTTATGATTTTTATTTTTTCGATCATTTTTAATCGTTATACTATGATTTTAATTTTTTCGATCAAAAATAGAAGTTATTCTTAGTTTTTTAATGTGTAAACCAAATGTGCACAGATTTGACTAAGAAAAGTTTTACAAGGCATGCTTATGTACATAGTAAAATCAGAATTGTAATGCTCTCACCCCCTAGGATTGTTCTATATTGGAAAAAGTATACCCCTATTTTTATACCTTTCATGAGCATGAACTGGTATTATAACTTTGGTCCGATGTTTGAAAGTACCACAATTGGAAGAGACAGACCCATTGAAATGTACACTTAAATGATCAGAACGTCGAGCTTCGTCGATTTAGCCATGTCCGTCTGTTTGTATGCAATCTAGTCTCTCAGTTTTCGAGATATCCGGATGAAATTTGTTAGGTAGGTGTATTTTTATAATGCCCTAATCATTTGTCGGAACCGGAAGATTCGGGCCAATATAACATATAGCTCCCATCCAACTGATTATTCAGATATGAGATTTTTCGCTATAACTCCTCCATTTAAGCAGTTAGGAACATGAAATTTTGCGATACTTCCGCCCATTATCAACAGAATACTTACAGTGAAAATTACAAAGATCGGGTCACTATAATCTATAGCTCCCATACAACTGATTGTTAAGATATAAGATTTTTCGTTATAACTCCTCCATTTATGTAGTTAGGTACATGAAATTTTGTACTGTTGCCACTCATTACAGTTAAAATGGCGAAGATCGAGTGGCTATACATATAGCCTCCATATAACTGATTGTTCAGATATGAGATTTTTTGTTATAACTTCTCCATTTATGCATCTAGAAACATGAAATCTCGCAATATTTTCACTCATTATCAACAGAAAATTTACAGTAAAATGAACAAAGATAGAGTCACTATAACATTTTACTTTAACAGATTACTGCATTTGAAAAAATTTATATATTACATGCATATATAAAAAATCATATCTAAACAATCAGAGGTATAGAAGATATACCTTATATAGCACCAATCTAAGTGATTTTGACTGCTGTTTGATCGGTATGTAAACCGGTAACACAATTTAATGGGTTTAGCTTCCTACATAAAGGAGATATATCGCAAAAACTGGTATCTGAACAATCAGTGGTATAGGGGATAAAGCTTAAAAAGCATAGATTTTGGCGATTTTATCAGTAGACTGTGTAAATTTATCGGTTTTCGCTGTCCATACAAAGCAGTTTCACAGTAAAACCCCATATCTGAACAATCAGTTGTATGGAGGTAATAAATAGGTTATAGTGACCCGATCTTTGTTCGTTTTACTGTAAACTTTCTGTTGATAAGGAGTGAAAATATTGCGAAATTTCATGTTTCTAGCTGCATAAATGGAGAAGTTATAACGAAAAATCTCATATCTGAACAATCAGTTGTATGGAGGCTGTAGGTTATAGCGACCCGATCTTCGCTATTTTTATTGTAAATATTCTTTTGATAATGGGTGGAAATAATGCGAAATTTCATTTTCCTATCTACATAAATGGCGGAGTTATAACGAAAATTCTCATAACTGAACAATCATTGGTATGGGAGATATATGTTATAGTGACCCGATCTTTGTTATTTTCACTGTAAGTATTCTGTTAATAATTAGTGAAAACGGCGGGAAAATTCATATTCCTAGCTGCATAAATGGAGAAGTTATAACAAAAAATCTCATATCTGAACAATCAGTTATATGGAGGCTACATATTATAGCCACTCGATCTTCGCCATTTTAACTGTAAGTATTCTTCTGATAATGAGTGGCAACAGTGCAAAATGTCATGTTCCTATCTACATAAATGGAGGAGTTATAACGAAAAATCTTATATCTGAACAATCAGTTGTATGGGAGCTACAGATTATAGTGACCCGATCTTTGTAATTTTCACTGTAAGTATTCTGTTGATAATGGGCGGAAGTATTGCAAAATTTCATGTTCCTAACTGCTTAAATTGAGAAGTTATAACGAAAAATCTCATATCTGAACAATCAGTTGTATGGGAGCTATATGTTATAATGGTCCGATTCTTCCGGTTCCGACAAATGATTAGGANGCCATTTTTATTGTAAATATTCTTTTGATAATGGGTGGAAATAATGCGAAATTTCATGTTCCTATCTACATAAGTGGCGGAGTTATAACGAAAATTCTCATAACTGAACAATCATTGGTATGGGAGATATATGTTATAGTGACCCGATCTTTGTTATTTTCACTGTAAGTATTCTGTTAATAATTAGTGAAAACGGCGGGAAAATTCATATTCCTAGCTGCATAAATGGAGAAGTTATAACAAAAAATCTCATATCTGAACAATCAGTTATATGGAGGCTACATATTATAGCCACTCGATCTTCGCCATTTTAACTGTAAGTATTCTTCTGATAATGAGTGGCAACAGTGCAAAATGTCATGTTCCTATCTACATAAATGGAGGAGTTATAACGAAAAATCTTATATCTGAACAATCAGTTGTATGGGAGCTACAGATTATAGTGACCCGATCTTTGTAATTTTCACTGTAAGTATTCTGTTGATAATGGGCGGAAGTATTGCAAAATTTCATGTTCCTAACTGCTTAAATTGAGAAGTTATAACGAAAAATCTCATATCTGAACAATCAGTTGTATGGGAGCTATATGTTATAATGGTCCGATTCTTCCGGTTCCGACAAATGATTAGGACATTATAAAAATACACCTACCTAACAAATTTCATCCGGATATCTCGAAAACTGAGAGACTAGATTGCATACAAACAGACGGACATGGCTAAATCGACGAAGCTCGACGTTCTGATCATTTAAGTGTACATCTCAATGGGTCTATCTCTTCTAATTGTGGTACTTACAAACATCAGACCAAAGTTATAATACCATTTCATGCTCATGAAAGGTATAAAAATAGGGGTATACTTTTTCCAATATAAAACAATCCTAGGGGATGAGAGCATTACAATTGTAACTTTACTGTTTTTGGCCACCCTAGTGTACATATGCATGCCTTGTTAAACTGTTGTTTTAAGTAAAATCTGTGCACATTCGGTTTACACATTAAAAAACTAAGAATAACTTCTATTTTTGATCGAAAAAATTAAAATCATAGTATAACGATTAAAAATGATCGAAAAAATAAAAATCATAAAGCAACGATTAAAAATGATCGAAAAAATAAATATCATAATATAACGATTAAAAGTGATCGAAAAAATAAAAATCATAAAATAACTATTAAAAATGATCGAAAAAATAAAAATCACAAAATAACGGTTAAAAATGATCGAAAAAATAAAAATCATAAAATAAAGATTAAAAATGATCAAAAAAATAAAAATCACAACCTAACGATTAAATTTTGATTTTTATTATAAAAATCATAACGGTTACGGTCCCTGGTTTATACACATATCACATCGCACGTTTAATAACACTGGTTTACAGCAAAAATGTTCAATGGATGCCACTTTCCAATTCCTATAAATAATTGCACGCTGATTCCGAAAATCGACTAAATTTTTTATTCATGGATAAGTTTGCAAGATATTCTTAATTTACCGTTATTCAGCTTACACTTAATCACGTATGTCTTACGACCAAATTTAACAATCTTAATATGAAATACAACAAATGAAAGCTAACAAATTTTTATATAGACCGTATTGTGGCGAATACTGCGGCAACGCGAAGCGAACAACGAGAAATAGGCAGAATGTTCGAGGAATGAAGTAGAATGTTCCACAAAGAGAAACGTCAAGTTGGATGAACACTGCGAACAGCGAGAGAAAGAGAATGAGCGATGAACTTCAGAATATTCTAGAGTTGCCATGAGTGCGAGCGCAGGTATATAAGAGCCACCACACAGCGGAGTGAGTTAGTTACAAGTCAGCAAGCTACAAGTAAAGTGAGTTGCGAATAAGCAAGCTATAAGTTTAATTGTGTTAACAAGTTTTGTAAAGCGTTGTAATTGCTTTAACGAGTATTGTAAAGTGTTTTACGGTATTAGCGAGTATTGTAAATTGTTTGTTGTACAATAAAGTTAATTGTAAATACTACAATTTGGTCATCGTGAGCATTTATTTAACAATCCAGCGATACGAGCCGTAGGATATTTGGGAAATCCCTCAAGGTTTCAAGGATAATCGTAACAATTGGTGTCAGAAGTGGGATTGTTAAATAAATCCCGAAGGATAAACTTTTGAAAATAGAAAAAAATTCAAGACCTAAAGATCGAGGAACTCAAACAGTGGAAAAGTGGAGTCACTATCACGGCTGCGAGAGGCTATGGAAGCTGAAGGCATCGACGTGGACAAATACGACTTCCAGGGTAAACTCGACGATGCATCCGCAAAGGTTGAACAGGAGGATGAGGCCGCTTGTTCGTCGAAGGATGTGCAGCAGACATCCGGGAAGGTTGAAGAACAGCAAAAGTCTCCATGTTCATCAACAGCTATGGACATGAACACGTTATTGGCTGCCATGTCACAGATGTTATCACAGCTGTCGTCACAGATGCAAGCACAGGATACACGCATGTCACAGATGTCATCACAGCTGTCGTCACAGATGCAAACACAGCTTGAAGCACAGAGGTCGCAGTTGTCGTCATTGGTATCATCGCAGCTGGATGAAAAGATCACTCAGCTGCAGGGGAATTTAATCAGAGACAACGCGCTACTCAGGGAATGGCAGGATAAAATCGAAGAGAAGCAGGATAAGATCGAAGAAAGACAGGGTAAAGTCGAGGAAAAGGTGGGTGAGCTGGAAGGTCGCCTCCGAGATTTGCAGATGAATCGTCCAGCTACTTCGACGAGCGCTCCTAAGGTAAAAACTCCATCCTTTGACGGCACGATTCCTTTCCAGGTCTTTAAGCTCCAGTTCGAGAAGACTGCTACAGCAAATCATTGGAGCATGGAGGATAAGTCCGCTGCACTATTCGTTGCATTGAAAGGACCTGCAGCGGAAATCTTACAGACTATTCCCGACTGTGAAAGGAACAGTTACGATGCGTTGATGAGTTCCGTGGAGAGACGTTATGGTAGCAAGCACAGGAGACAGATTTACCAGATGGAGCTGGAGAATCGCTGCCAAAAAGCCAATGAGACTCTACAAGAATTCGCTCCAGAGATCGAGAGGTTGGCTCACTTAGCTATTGGAGACACATCTGGTGAACACTTCGAAAGGGTAAAGATCCAGAGGTTCATCAACGGAATGCGAGACATGTATACCAAGCGCGAGACGTAGGCAAATCCGAAGTCAATATTTGCTGAAACGGTATGCTCAGACACGTGAAACGGCGGCGCTCCTAAGTAGACCAGCCTACAAAGCCCATCGAGTAGAAGTGGAGACACCTGACGTGATGAACGAGATCCTGACAACACTCAAGTTGATGGCAGGGAAGAATACTCCTGGTGCAACCGAGAGAAAGGATGGTGCTAGGAAATGCTTTAGTTGCGGAAAACCAGGCCACTACGCACGCGAATGTAAGACGGGTTCCAACAGGTCAATCAGTTCAGCAGTACGTAAACGCAGGACTGAGGATGACGAGCCCAACTCCGATCAGTCGTTAAACTAAAACGAGCCAGCAGTAAGGGGCGCGCGCTGGCTCCCGCAATTGCATACCCCATAATCTCCGTCTCGCAAATCGGCAGAAAAGCGAGCAACGTTACTGTTGGTGGATATGTGGACGGACATGAGCGAGTACTAACTGTGGATACGGGCGCATCACATTCCATCATTCGATCTGATTTGGTCACTAAAGAGGTAAGGCCATTACCTGGAGCAAGGTTGAGGACAGCAACTGGTGAGGACACCCAAGTTGTAGGAGAGGTAACATGCAAAGTCGCAATAGGGAATGTGACGGTGTTACACAAGTTCATAGTCGCGGCGATTATGGATGAAGTCATCATTGGATTAGACTTTTTATTTGGTCAAGGTATGAAGATCGACATGAAGAACAGGATCATGACGTACGACAACATGGAAGTGCCCCTTAGGTTTGGGTATGATGGTCCGTACAGCAGCAAGCGAGTGATCCTAGAGGAAAGCGAGCAGATTCCACCGAAGTCAGAAGCAGTTGTGTGGGCAAAGATTGATGGAGATTGTGGGACAAACAAATTGTGGGTTGTTGAAGCAACACAAAATTCTACACCGGACGTACTTATTGGTAAAACCCTGGCTAAGACGCAAAAATATGGACGCATCCCAGTTCGAGTACTCAATGAGTTCAAATCACCAATCAAGTTTAAGAATCCAGCAGGACAACTAGCTCGGTGGATTGAGAGACTGCAAATTTATGACTTCGCTATTGAGTACCGCAAGGGAAGTGTCCACGGAAATGCTGATGCCATGTCCCGTCGACCATGTAGTCTGGAATGTAAACACTGCTCAAAAGCTGAGGGCAAAGAGGGCATTATAGACGTCCGGCTAACGACAATAACACCAGCGGAAGAGTGGAAGGAAGCACAGCTACGAAAGTGTCAGCAGGATCCAGATCTGGAGCTTTTGATGCATGGACTGGAGGAAGACANCTAAGGAGCAAATGGCAGCGGAAAGCCCCATCGCAAAGGCGTACTGGGCACAATGGAACAGCTTAAAGTTGATATCTGGCTGTTTGCACAGGGTATGGGAAAGTGAAGATGGGCAGTGCTCCCGCAACCTAATAGTAGTTCCAAGGGTATGAATTCCGGACGTTCTCAAGGAATTTCACAATGGTCCTAGTGGAGGGCACTTGGGAATCACGAAGGCCCTGGAGAAGATCAAGCAGAGGTTCTATTGGGTTGGTTGTCGGCAATCGGTCGCAGAGTGGATTGCTAACTGCGCGGAGTGTATTGCAGCTAAAGGCCCGAAATCCAGAAGTCATGGCCAGATGAATCAGTATAATTCAGGTGCACCATTCGAGCGGATTGCCATGGATGTAGCCGGTCCATTTCCTATGAGCGCACAGGGAAAAAAATATGTCCTTGTGGTTATGGACTACTTTAGCAAATGGCCGGAGGTATACCCGATTCCAAACCAGGAAGCTAAAACAGTAGCGGAGGTATTCACCTACAATTGGGTTGCGAGAAACGGTGTACTTATAGAGCTGCACTCTGACCAGTGAAGAAATTTTGAGTCGGCGGTGTTCCAAGAGATGTGCCAGATACTGGGTATCCGGAAAACTCGAACAACGGCTCTTCATCCCCAATCAGATGTCATGGTGGAACGGTTCAACCGAACCCTGGAAGAGCATTTGCGGAAGGTCGTGGACAAGAATCAAAAAGATTGGGATGTCCGCATACCCTTGTTCCTGATGGGATACCGGTCAGCAGTGCATGAAACAACGGGTAAAACTCATGCAAGGGTAATATTCGGCAGTGAGCTCCGTTTGCCTAGTGACCTGAAGTTTAGGGTAACTGGTGATGCTAGAAGAATTGGAAAAGAGACGTCAAACATCCTGGAAAAGGAGCTGAGAGAGATACATGCTCTTGTGAGACAGCGCACGCAAATTATGAGTGACAAGATGAAAGCCAGGTATGATAAGGCGATGAATTCCGAGGGTTTCCAGGAAGGAGATTTAGTGTTGTTGTACAATCCACAACGGAAGAAAGGTTTGTACCCAAAACTACAATGCAACTGGGAAGGTCCGTATAAGGTCGTAAAACGGCTAAATGACGTAGTGTATCGGGTCCAGACCGTTGGGAGACCAAGAAACAAGATGAAGGTGGTCCACTTGGAAAGGCTTGCAGCGTTTGGAACAGCAAGTGTGTCTGATCGGGACAATCAGACTTAGGTGGAGGACAGTGTGGCGAATACTCCGGCAACGCGAAGCGAACAACGAGAAATAGGCAGAATGTTCGAGGAATGAAGTATAATGTTCCACAAAGAGACGCGTCAAGTTGGATGAACACTGCGAACAGCGGGAGAAAGAGAATGAGCGATGAACTTCAGAACATTCTAGAGTTGCCATGAGTGCGAGCGCAGATATATAAGAGCCACCACACAGCGGAGTGAATTAGTTACAAGTCAGCAAGCTACAAGTAAAGTGAGTTGCGAATAAGCAAGCTATAATTTTAATGGTGTTAACAAGTTTTGTAAAGCGTTGTAATTGCTTTAACGAGTATTGTAAAGTGTTTTACGGTTTTAGAGAGTATTGTAAATTGTTTGTTGTACAATAAAGTTAATTGTACTACAATTTGGTCATCGTGAGCATTTATTTAACCATCCAGAGATAAGCCGTAGGATATTTGGGAAATCCCTCAAGGTTTCGAGGATAATCGTAACAGTATATACATGACTTTTCGACAGGGGCGGATACAGGATTTTATTTGAGGGGGGAGGGGTAGGTATTGGGATCAACTTGTCAAATAACGTTAAATTACAGGCATTTAACCCTAATTTATTTTTCATGCAAATATAGGTTTGAGTATCTTTATGAAGTGTGAAGTAAAGTGTTTTGTGATATAATATTACTTTTCATTTTGTGAATTTGGTGCAAGGTCTAATAAAACAATTGCATGTACTATTTAAAAAAAAAAACACAAGATGTAAAGTTATACCTTGGGTTTATTAATGCAATATATACATATAAATAATTATTTCATGCTTACAATGTTGGTAAAATGAAGGATGTAATTAAGTAACTTAACAACTTATTCAGAATTTTTATTGTAATAATTTAAATTGCAAATTCAATTTTGCGTTTTACTTTTGCGAATCTTTCTATTATCCTTTCAGTGTCAATTTCAATATCTAAGTGTACGTGTAAAAGTACTGGACCGATCAGTCTTTCTTCATTCATGGTACTACGCAACCATGTTTTTAACCGANTTATTCAGAATTTTTATTGTAATAATTTAAATTGCAAATTCAATTTTGCGTTTTACTTTTGCGAATCTTTCTATTATCCTTTCAGTGTCAATTTCAATATCTAAGTGTACGTGTAAAAGTACTGGACCGATCAGTCTTTCTTCATTCATGGTACTACGCAACCATGTTTTTAACCGACGAAGGGTTGAAAAACTTCTTTCGGAAGTAGCGTTACTAGCTGGAAGTGTGACTAGAATGCGGAGAAGTTTGTTAACTAATGGAAAAGCATATTCGTCGCATTTACCAAGAACTTCTGCTGCTGATTTTGGGAATGGCTTTTCGCTTTACTTATTATCTACATACCCATTGTTTTAATTTTTCACGTTGACGAAGAGTTTTACACGATTTCTTATTCTATAAATAATCTTGTGCAAGCCTAAAAATGGTTACGATTGAAAATTGAAATAAAAACAAAACTTTAGAATTTTTTTTTCAAATTTCTCGTTTGAGGTAATATGTATTATCCGAAATTTTGCTTTTTCGGGCTCTCGCCTTCCCCCCTGTACCCGCCACTGCTTTTCGATAGGTCTGATAGTTTCTGACGAATTAATTAATCATTCCAGATTTTTTATTATGAAAATATGATAAAAACACTTTAACAGAAGAAAAATTAAAAAAATCACGGGTTCTGTGTTAAATTTTTGCCTTTGTGCTAAAGCCTGTTCTGTTACAAAAAAATCAAGTTGCTAATGAAGAAAATCGATGGATAAATAAAGAAGTAATGAGTGGTCAAATGAAAATGCGCAAAGATTTTTTTTATGAAATATGAGCATAAAAGCGTGGCTACTTAGGTGTACATGGCGTATGAGTAACATTATTTCCTGCTCATTTCTCATACAAAAAATCTTTGCGCATTTTCATTTGACCCCTCATTACTTCTTTATTTATCCATCGATTTGCTTCATTAGTAACTTGATTTGTTTGTAACAGAACACGCTTTAGCACAACTGCAAAAATTTTACACAAAACCTGTTAGTTTTTTAATTTTTCTTTTGTTAAAATCTTATTTTTTTATTTTTTTCATTAAAAAAACTGGAATGATTAATTAATTTGTCAGAAACTATCAGTCCTATCGGAAAGTGACGTACAGACGGTTTATGGAAAATTTTGTAAGCTTTCATTTGTCGTATTCCATGTTCAGTTTGTTAAATTGGTTAATTAGATATATGTAAGTGACTAAGTGGAACCACCTTTTGTTTTAAGCTGAATAACGGTAAATTGAAAATATCTCGAAAACCTACCCATAGAATAAAAAATTAACACGATTTTTGGAATCAGCGGGCGATTTTACATACAAATTGGATAGTGGGATCCAGTGTAATATATGTACAGAATTATTTCAAAATTAAATTTTTTTGGGAAAACGCAAAGTTTGATAAATTCACACAGTTGTTAGTATACCAAAAGACAGATGAAAAGACACATATCTTCGCCATTTTTGGGAAGTTTAGTCATCTGTTAGGCTGAGCATATTCTACTTATCAAGCTTGTTAATTGCATAATGAAATCTCCAAAAGCGTAAATTTTGAGTTACATCTCTATATTATTAAACTTGCGACATATCACACATTTTCTTCTCCATTGTACACTTCCGCGGATATTCCTGCAAGAAATATTGAATAAACGCGGATTATCCTATCAAATTTGCACGAATATTATCATGAAATCATTAATATTCAACTTTTTCTAAATACTCAAACGTAATTGTAGAAAATGATAATTTCAAAACGGCAAGCGCCCTACAAACGGAGTGCTTTATCCGCAAGAAAGTTTGGAAAAAGGTGGATTTTGTTTTACAGTGTTATGCGTCCAATACAGATGAATACGACTGTGCAATAGCTAAAGTAATTTTATACTCAGTTTATCTTTTTATATTTTTAATAATAAGTCTGTAATAGGCATTCATATACATACTATACATAAACAAATAATTTAAAAAAAAAATGTGGNGTGTTATGCGTCCAATACAGATGAATACGACTGTGCAATAGCTAAAGTAAAATACTTGCTTTCAATGCAAGTATGCATAATTTTATACTCAGTTTATCTTTTTATATTTTTAATAATAAGTCTGTAATAGGCATTCATATACATACTATACATAAACAAATTATTAAAAAAAAAATGTGAGTAAGCGTGACATGCGAGTGTGATTTTCTACCCGCTTGTGAATTTTTTAATATAATATTTAAAGAAAATTGAAAAAATTTGCACAACCTAATGTACGCTTATTTATTTCCAGTTGAAATTCACCACTCTACACTCAGTCGATACTGAATTTTCGGCTGATTCTATAGAATGGTGCCCTCATCCAAACTTTCAATCTTACTTTGCGTGCGGCACCTATCAACTAGAAGAGCACTCCAGCAACAATATCGCAATGCGCAGTAGACGAAAGGGACGTATATACCTGTATAAGTTCTGTACATCTACCAAGCGCCTGATTGAAATGCATCGAGTGGAAACGGCTGCTGTTCTTGACATGAAATGGCTTGTCGGGCAGGCAAATGAAAATCCGCTATTGGGTGTTGTTGATTCCTTCGGTCAACTTCAGCTTTATGAATTGGAAAATTGTGTATTAAAAATGACTGGGACCTTAGAACTAAATCCCGATATTGATGATATATTGGCATTGTCCTTGGATTGGCGACATTCGAGAAATTCAGTGACCAGTCAATTTCAAATATTGGTCTCGGACTCCAAGGGGGGCGTAAACCTAATCGATTACGAGCCAGAGTGTGAACTCAAAAAGTCGGTTGTGTTTGCAGCACATGGGTTTGAGGCATGGACGTGTGCTTTCGATAAATGGGATTCCAACTGTATTTACAGCGGGGGTGATGATGTGCTCCTACTAGCTTACGATCTGCGATCCGGAACGTGCATTTTCACCAACAAATCGCACAATGCCGGAGTAACATGCCTGCTCAGCCATCCATTACGTGAGCACCTATTGTTGACGGGCAGCTATGACGAGCATCTGCGTACGTTCGACACACGCTTAATGAAACAACCTTTGGGAGAACTGAACCTGGGTGGAGGAATATGGCGCCTTAAAGCCGATCCATTTAAGTGTAATCTTATCTTAGCAGCTTGCATGTACCACAATTTCAGTGTCGTTCAGCTTGTTGATGGACTTGTGGATGGGCCTAAACTCATTGGTGAATACTATGAGCACAAAAGTATTTGCTACGGCGCAGATTGGTGTCGCCATGTGGACGATAATCAGGATTTGTACACTGCAACTTGTTCATTTTACGACCACAAGCTTTGTGTGGCTCAGATAGACGAGGAAGATCGCTAGTGGAAACTGGAGTTTTGATTTATAAATACCTGATTTCAATACAAACATCTTGGAACTCAAAAATATCGTTGCCAGCTTCGAATGCTGCACTTTGATGGTTCGAAATCAGCTGGCGCAAAGGAAGGAATAGCGAAATAATAGGCCATATACATATATGAATAAAAACTACGATTATTTCCTAATAAATTTTTATTTAACTAATGTTTCCTCACTTTATAAAAAATAGTCATTTATTTATTTGCTTCCAGTAGATCAATGTACATACCCAGATGATTGCCAGCATTTCTTTTTCATTTGCGGCATAGTTCTCCTCGGTTTTAATTAGGGATCGGGATATAAAGGTTATTGGTTTACCTGCTTGCTCGAGGACGGCTCCTAGAGCGTAGTTGGATGCATCGGTGGTAAGATGAAACTCCTGTTTGAAGTTTGGGTAGGCTAGCACGACTTCCTTTGATACTAATGAAGATTTAATTCTATTAAAAGCCTCTAAGGCGTTTTTATCGAGCACAACTAGCTTTTTGCTTGAGGAATTTTTGGACACGCGTCCATCTTCCCCTCTCAAAAGCGACGTCAGAGGTTTCGCTAACTTGGCGTTATCTCTGATGAAGCGTCGATAATAGCCTGACAGGCCAAGAAAAGCCCTCAAGTCCTTTAGTGTTCTTGGACACGGAAATTCTTGAATTGCTTTTACTTTAGTGGGATTAGTTAGAATCAGACTAATTAAGGAAGAGCTAATTAATATAAAATATGCCGTTCAATGGGCAAAGCATAATATAATAAATTCAGTAATGTTAAGCAAGGAAGAAATAGATATGTGAATTAGTAAATTAAGAGAAGACGAAGTACCATTTAAAAGTGCCGAAAAAGCACTAGAACTATCAAAAGTAAATGTATTTAGCCAAGATATGAAAATTTTATACATGGTAAAAATACCTCTAACATTAAAAGAAACATTTAGAAGAATTATTATACGACCTGTAAAAAGGATAAACAATGTTGTAATTAAAACCGAGTATAATGAAATATTAAAAGGAAAAGATACACTGTTTGGAATAAAAAAATAAATGCGTAAGCTATAATGATGTAACAATTTGCAAGGAAACTAATTTGGTAAGTAACGATTTATGTGTAACTAGGATAATTAATAGTTTAAACTCAACATGTTCGACAACCAACGGCCATCACTTCCCTACGCTAGAAGAAATAAAACCAGGGGTAATATTGCTAAACCAGTTCAACGGCAAACTAGAAGCCGACGACACATCTCAAGAAGTAAACGGAACGCACGTGATAATATTTCACAATTCAACAATTAAAATCAACAGTCAAACATTCAGTAATATTGAAATAAAGCCAATC
>NW_016161560.1:0-32728 GCF_001687245.7 Rhagoletis zephyria
TATTTCACTAGACATACCGCATCTGTGATGATGATGTCGCGCGTTTGACGCACGTTGATAAACGCTTCAACCATAAATGAGGATGCGCTTAGCTGAAACTCCAATTGCCAGCAACACAAGGCTGTCAGCAGCAACATCAACAACGACTCGATGATTTTGCAACCTATGTTGGTGATTGCCATGACGCGCGCGTGACGCAAAGTTGCTGCGAAAGTTGGCACTGATGATGTCGTTGATGATGTTGCTAGTTAAACGCGTTCGCAGAGTTATTACCACGGATGGCCGCAATGTTGCAGAATGACATACTGGATTACTGCGACGTGTAGTGCGCGTAACGAATTGTGTGAATGGCAGCCAACACACTTTGCTACTTGGCTAACAGACAGCGACGACTTACATTGCAGCTGCAGCAATGGCTTAGTGTGTCGGCTAAATGTAGGTGGTTGTAGGACGTTGAGTTTCTGCACAATTATTCTATGTGTATGACGACGCTTGCCATAAGATTTAACAATCACTTCACTTTGTGCGCGTAATGTAAAAACCAGGAACGCGAAATATATGAGTATATAAAAACAAAGGTGCCGACTTAAACGCTGGGTCAAAAGTTAACACTAATTGTGGTTGGAACGACACGGTGGGTGTTTCTTGTTTTTTTGTGTTGTGTATGTGTGTGCTTGTGCGCGCTTATTGGGCGCCTTAACTGATATTATTACTTTTCACTTTTCACATTTATTGCTACTTATTGGCTTTCTTTATTTTTTTTGTTGTGTAGCATTTTGCTCTTTTTCTTTTAATTTTGCACTTTCATTGGCGGTTTGTAACTTTTTTCTCGTTCGCAGGAAAAGGTGAAACCTCCATATCGGTTTTACATGTATGAATTCCGGGATCGCGTTGAAGAAAATGTTGGTTGGTGGAGTCGCGTTGCCTCACTAAGCTAATCGTGCGCGGACGGCTGTCTATAGACTGATTGTCTTACCGCCGTTTCGAATGCGGTATCCGCACAGGCTGTGGTCTTCCATTTGCCCCAGCTGATGCGAAGCGCTTCTCTCAGCTGCTTCTGCTGCTTCCAAAACGTGCAGAGCTTGTAGAGACAGACGATCACCGTGCTCATTACGTGTACATATTACCTTCGCGACGTTGGCCTCAACCCGTGCGCACAACGCCGATGGCTCTGCACTTGTTTAATTCATAAACTCAATCGCTCGGTCTTTGTGTTCGCATTAATCGATTTGCAATGAGCATTGCCGACCAGCCGGCTAGTGATTCGGCTGTGACTCAACCACGTGGAGTGGCGCTTCCATTTGTCCAACGTTATTAGCTCGCTGTTGTCACTGGGCTTTTACTTTTGCTCTCCGGCGTTGCTTTGGAACAGCTGCTGACCATATTTGCCGCCCACCGCTTGCGCATGCTCTGGGGGTACGTACGTCCACATTTTCCTCGGAATCGCAATAACCTGTTGACTGGTAATTTCGCTCGGTACGTCATAGCGCGATTCGTTTAGGATACGCTTACGATGCGTTCACCGATTTGTGGCGCTGATAACTGGGTAACACGGTAACACGCTTCAATCACTTTGAAGCATTCACTTGTTTGTTTACTTGCCGACGGTTTGCACAAATTGTCAACGCACAGCTTTTACTTAAGTACTCATAATTTAATTTCATCAATAAGCGCTGAAGTATTTACGATCGCGCCGACTCTTACGCTTTCTGGGCAATAAGCACTTTCTTTGTTTAGCCCCAAGTGCTTGTTTACTTACTTTTAAAGCATGTTCACGGGTATGTATGTATGTATGTATACACTTACGTACTTACGCATTCGCTTGCTTATAGTGTTTTATGTAGACATGTATGTACTCTTATGCACGTCAACTTGAACGCACAAATAAGTTAAGTGGAACACTGTGTCATGACAGGACGTCCGGCTCGCCTCCAATGCCCCACCGGCTTCATCTTGTTTCACGTGTCTTCAAGATTACCTGGCTAGGCGTAATTTAATCGTGCCATAAGCCATAAGTCACGAGCAGATAGGCATTTGCAACAAAAACATTAGGCCGGGTCAGCCCAAGAAAGTTAAATGAAATTTAGTTGCCAGTTCGAATTATTATAATTCAGGCAATAAAATTTCAAGGTAGTTGAAAAAAATTAATAAAGGCTGCATTTCTTTATTCATTCTGAACGTTTGGAATAAACTTTTTTGTTTATTTATTCTTTAGAACGTTCCTGATGATATGTTGACGTATATTTCAAACGCATTCTGTTTATTCCGGCTGTGAAATTGGATTATCCGGAATGTATAAAGAAACGCAGCCAAAATAAATTTTTTCGATTGTTTTCCGATTGTTTATGGAACACGATTTCATTCATGTGGCTGCCTCGACTGGCTTTGCGGAGGCGCATCCTGCTAACCCCTGTTTTTCCAGACCTTGGTAACGGCTTCTGGCTCTATCTCACGAATGGCTTGCTCGATGTTCACCTTAAGGGCCGGAATCGTTAATGGGTTGTTCACATAAATACAAAAAACAAATCTAACGGCGTCAAATCGCAGCTCCGATTGGGCAAATTGACATCGCCGAGACGGTTGATAACATGATTACCGAACTTGCCAATGGTGTCATCGTTCCTAAACCCGCACCAAACTGTCACTTTCTGAGGCTGCATTAGGTTTTCCAAACTCCATATGCGGCAGCCTTGTTTCTTAACATAGCCGCCGATATGAAAATACGTTTGGTCAGAAAAGAGGATTTTTAAAGCAAAATAGTTGTCCATTTCGAGCTGCTCAATTCTACATTATTTCCCAACGTTGTTTAAGCGTAAAGCGATTCTGTAAAAAGGACTATATGGAACAGCCTTTATATGTTTGAGTATTTTGGTTCCAGATTCTTATTTCATTTCGATTGAAAACGCTGCACTTAAAACATTTAAATTTATAAGGGCGAAATTCACAGTGCCGTAGTTAACTCAGAATCGGCAGTTAACTACAGATTTTTCAAATGAATTTGGCCCTAAGTCAGGTTAATTTTATTATACATTATTAATTTATTTATTGTGTGTGGAAGGTAAGATAAGGCGAAAATCCTGATAATCGAGAAGTTCACTCCCGAGACTCCTTTGAAGATAGGGAGTTGTGCTTTTGTTATCCTAAGGACGCAGTAGCTTAGATAGAGGGGGTGATTAGGGAGATAGGCAGATAGATTTCGAATTTTCGAGGTCTATCAGCTTTCGTTGCTTTTGAGTCGAGAATTTCAAAAGATCAATTTGGATCTGGGACAAGCTCCGGCCAAAGATTTACGTAATGAAATTCCGAGAATACGTTCCAAAAGCACTGAATTTTCAGAAATTTACAAAGCTTCACCAAAAGTAGCAGACTCTCTGGAAATTGTGGTAAAACATAAAATAGTAGTAAGTAGCCAGAAGCATCGTGGGAATCTTAAAGTTAGTTTTACAGAATACTACGTTCATGTGACCGCATTTAGTCCATTTATGGACTTCTACATCACAAAACTCGAAGAAAGATTCACCAATCACGAAAATATTCTTAACGGATTCATGCCGCTCTTCACTCACAAATCATTTGAAGTTAACAAAGTAGCTGAGGTATTAACTTTTGAGTTTTATGACCAATTCCACATTGATGGATTTCCAGAAGCAGTCGCTGAGTTGACAATCTGGAGACGATATATGACTAGCAATGGCATTAGGTAGCCCATTAAATCCATTAGATGCGCTGAATAATTATGCAGGGGAAAATTTTCATGCCTATTTTAAAACATCATTTACTGGTAGGAGGCGGCGGAGAAGTCTATAGTTTTGTTTCTAGATTGGAAACTTAAGTGGTAGCCTAAGATTTACCAGTGAGCAACGAATGCATCATCAGCTGCCTGTAATGATTGGGTATCTTTCCTAAAGTGATGTTCTGTCTGAATCAGTGTTGCCACATTTTGGGTAATTTCCCTATTTGAGGGATATTTTGCAACAAAAATTATTAAAAGAGAAAAAGGGACACTTCAAATAAAAATATTCCGACGAACTGATAACCTCCTCCTTTTCTGGAAGTCGGTTAAAAAAGGGATTTCCTTTTGACACAGTTATCGATGTATAATTGATCAAAATTCAAGAATATTGCCTGCAAAAAATGCGACTAATCCGGGACGACTCCGGGAGCAATCACAAAGGAACATGTGACTTCGCTTCTGTTCGAGCATGTCGTATGAAGAGACTAATTGTTCCCCTTTATACCCGAATGGGTGTAAAAAGCGACTAGTCACTTTTAAAAAATAAAAATAAAAATTTGCGCCAGCTGCTTTTCGAACCAGGTTGCCCAGGTTTGTAAAGCACATACTTTCCCTATGTGCCAACGCCGCACATGAAATTTCATTTCACTAACATATGTGTAAGTGCCAATCTATTATTATTAATTTTTATGAATGTTACTTCTTAACTACTGAAATATGTACATACATATTTTGAATACTTTGGGAATTTTGTGGGATAAATTTTTAAGATGTGCGTAATTAAGGGATTTTTTTCCCGATTTTCATCGGATTTTTAACAGAGAATGTCTGGCATCACTGGTCTGAGTAAAACCATGGTTCAATGGAATACTCGTCGGGCAGAATGCGCTAGAAAAGATTACGCTAGTCAGAAAACTGGAGCGCGCACAATGCGCCAACCAAATTCGAAATTAAAATGCACTTGGGGCCACTTGCGCATAGCGCCTATCGACATCGTTGATAAAGCAGTTTCAGCATTAGCTGTGGTGAGACTTAAAAGCACTGGGTGCTTAAGTGATTTAGGATTTGGGCACTCTACTATCATCGCAACGTGGCTGGACTGGCCTTTCTCTATTCACATTCGCTCTAGAGATGACTAGACGAAAGGATCCGAAAAGGAGTAGAGGAAATGTTTGAACTGCTTCATGGAACGGCCAAAAGTTGACGGGAGGGTCGGCGGAGGGGTATTTTTGGCTGATCGCTGCCATTGCGGAAGCAGTCGATAGGCTGCTCAATTGCGCGACGTCTACAAGAGCGGTTAACATCTACTTTGATATGCAAGTATCAATCTGGGAATTGAGCTCACTCGCGTTGAACTGAGTTATGTGTAATTTTTTCTTCTATTCAGACTTATGTATGAATATCGGTACCGAACTATAGTGATGTAGCAGGAAAGTACGTTTAGGATGAGTTGGCCGGACGATCTCACCGGAAGACAGGGAGTGGGAGTACCTTCATTTCCGTTCAGCCTGAGCATATACTTGGACATGAGAATGTGATGTAATTATCTCAAAATTTTCTCTAAAGCTGCCCAACTTTGGCGACCGTACGGTCTACACAACTAGGGTAGCATTCTTCAAGCAGCACTGAGAATCTCTCCGGTATTCCACACATCTTCCACTTTGTTGAGGCTACATAAGAACTTTGTTAAACACTGACTTATCTCCACCTTTGAGACCTCCGCAAGGCCCTGAAATAATGGCTCGCCAAGCCGAGCCAAGGAGGAGCATTTCTTTTTTGTTGAACTTGAGAGTACCGATTCGCTTATCCTATTACTCTAGCGGTTACTCTTGCACAGTGTTTAGAGGCTGTTGGTATACCAAAAGTGTACTTTTCTGCAAGAATGTGGGTTCCTAGGACCTTTCTTTGGCAATTCATCGGCCCTCAATAAGAGTTGAATTTTCTATTGCAGGGCCATCTTATTCAGAGATCTACGGCATTTAGTATGGATTTTCATTGTCTATGTGCGAGTCTAAAGCTTCCCGGGCTGTCCAGCTGTTAGATTAGATCAGGGAGAGATTTTTGAGCGAGGCTCCGTGTTGCTTCCTGGATGCCTAACACCGTTTTATTGCAATGTAGTTGAGAAAATTCCTCCTCCAACTCTTCGTTGGGTCTCTTAGAGCCAAATGCGTTAAAGATATTTTTAATCGAACGGGCCATTGCAATTTTGCCTTCAATTTCTACTCCGTGCCCGATTCGGTCTAATGTACATACTGGCAGTAGGAATATTTATATGCAGAAAATATTAAAAATTTTAAAGTTAAAAGCAATTATGATTGTGTCATCTCTTATGATCTCTGTTTGTCAGACAATTGCGACTCGACTCACTACTAAACCGACCGCTCAACTTGTTACCGTGTTTGCACGCATTCGGATGCAATCGATAAACTACAAGCGCTCATGAATAAATATTCAGCTACATTAGCAAGTACATATCTATGTATGTATGTCTTCATACCCACATATGTACATATGTGCCTCAGTGGATTATTTACAACATTTCATGCAATAATTGTCGCGTTATGTGTCATAATTATGGCATTTGGTTTGGTTTTTTTCTACTTTTGATATGTGTAGTGTGTGGCTCAATTAATGTACCGATATAAGTACGTTTGTACATACTAACCTATATACACACATACATATGCACATACTATGTATGTACATGCAATATGCATAGCAATGGTCTAATTGTGCGATTATCGCAGACGTGCGAGGGCTAAACTTTGCTAAATTTCTGTTTATTTGCGTGAATTAATTGCCACAATTGGGGAAAATTGCCGTGATTCCTTTTATATTTGTTGTTTTTGTTTTATTTATTTTGCACTATTTAGTTGTCTTTTGTTTACAGTTCAGCTATTTCACGTAAATACTTAATGGTAGGTATTTTTATGTCCGCCCTCGAAACTGGACAACTACGAAGAGGCATTATTTTATCTTTTAACATTCCTTAACGAGTTTGCATAGTGTTTAATTTGAAAGATACTGGTACAGTTAAAACTGCATGTCACAATCGGATAACAAATTCTGAAATGTAAGTTTGAACATTTAACAGATGTATAACCGAAGCCTTACTACGTGAAAATCAATCGAATCGACAGTGAGAGTTTTGGTTTTGCAAGCACAAGGAGCTCCTTCGAGCCTCCCCGATCCAAGCTAGGTCAGTCGAATCTTTCAATTGCAAATTTCTTAGAGGCCAATCTGTCCTAGAATGAACCATAGAAGGTCAAAGGTGCACCAACCACCTACTCATCTATTGAAAGAATGTTTGCAGGAAGAGAAAAGGCTAAGAGGCGTTTCGAAGACACGGTAATCTCGAAATTGAAATCCTTCAGAACTAAAATTATTGTGGAGTTTAGGAAAATGGGCGTGGTACCACCCTCTTATGACTATAGTATTTTCAGTTTAAATGAAACTTTTTTCAAATTAAATGAACTCATTCCTTTTGAGAATGTTTCATTTTATTTGAAAAAAGTTTCATTTAATTTGAATAAAGTTTCATTGAATCTGAGAAAATTTACATTTCATTTGAAAATGGCTTCGCTTAACCTGAAAAAGGTTTCATTTAATTTTAAAAAGGTTTCACTTAAATTGAAAATGGTTTCATTTAAACTGAAAATGCCACCGGGCATTTATTGTTCGGCGTCGGGCATTTATTGTTCCGAACTTAGACTTCCTTGTATGTAGACCGTTAAGCTTGAATTTTGAGAGGTGTTGGACGCCATTTTAATTTACCCTAATTTGACAAGTTGACTCCAATAGCACATATGTATGTACACTTGTAGTCAGCTGTTTAAGTAAAGTGACATTTTGACGAGTTTTGGGTATTTTTCTCTTGCTTATTTAATGTTTATTATTATTGCTTTATAAAAGTCATATAACCAGCATTGTATAAATCCATATTTCAAACTTTGTACAAAAATTACCAAAAATTCAACAAACTTCACCGATTTCCTGCAAAAATGCACAACACCGGTGCCTACACAAATTATTAAAAATCAACGCGATTTTCTAGCGTTTGAAACTTGCATTTTATTTACTTGTTACAATTTAATGGGCTATAAAACTGTACATATGTATGTATACCTAAAATTTTTCTAAAAATTCTGAATAAAATGTTTGAAATGCTCGGGTAAAATTGGTATAGTTGTTTTATTTTTTATAATTTTTGTATTACATAATATGCTAGACTTTAAAAAAAAAAAAAAATAAACATTAAATAAGCAAAAAAAAAATAGCCAAAACTGGTAAAAAGTCCGTAACTTAGCCAACTCACCCCAAGGGTATGTATGTATGCATATATATAGATTCTTATTCATACATATATAATGAATAACGTACAACCCATTGGCATATTGTTCATTATTTTGACGAATATGCAGATTCTCAAATGTAGCAATGCATGTATAAAATATTGAAGCGTCATAAAATTAAAAAGAAGAAAAAAAGATGTAGTAGGTTGCCTTACCTTCAAATGTGTTATTCCTTAAACGAATAAATTAAACGTTAAACAAAAGACAAGTACGTGCCATTAATGAGCAAACATGAGAAGTATGTTAATGAAAGCACGCAGATATTAGCAATGTTAATCCCGGGATCCCGGCCTTTTTAAGGCATTGATGGCAATAATAGAAACTCCTTTTCTTGACCAGTATTGGCTAAATTTTTTATTTTTTACTTAATAATTAATAATAGAATTTAAACAGATTAAAGTTTTTGGTGCATAAGGACTGGCAAGTATTGAAAATGTCCTTTTAAAATTTTTATCCTTGAAATTTCGCAAAATTTGTTTTTGAAAAAATTGTATGCTAAGGACTTATATAAATTCGATAACATCCTCGAATTTCCCCTTCTAACTTTATAAGCTTAAAAAATTACCTATTCGTCCTAGTGAGTGCAAAAAATTTAAATTTTTTAATTTCTAAAGAAATTTCCTTTTGCATTTGGTACCCATATTTTTATTCTACATTGCATTGAATTATTTAAAATAGTTTTTGGAATTAATCGTATCTTTGAAATTACAAAGTCCTTTAAAATAAATACTGACGTCACAGAGAAAAAATAATAGGTTTCAAACCCATTTATTTATTATTTATTTTATGGTAGGAGAGCTTCTCAAACAATATAGCAGCAATTTCACGATTTAAGTTGTATTGAATATCTAAATCCCGAAATCCCGGGGTTGTGATAACGACACCGCGAAAATCGCGGAATCGTAAATAGCTGTAAAATTAACAACCCTAGTAGGTATGTTCATACCTACAATACATACACATATATATATGTAACTATTTAAAAAAGCATGATGAATGTGTGTACTCGTAATCACTACCCTGCAAAAAATGAGACTAATCCGGGATGACTCTGGGAGTAATCGCAAGGGAGCATGCGACTAATACCACTTTTGATCTCTTTATATGGAATGAACTGATCGCTTTTGTTCGAGCATGTCCTCTGAAGAGACTAATTGTTCACCTTTATACCCGAACGGGTATAAAAAGCGACTAGTCACTTTTAAAAAATAAAAATAAAAATTTGCGCCAGCTGAGATTCGAACCGGGGTGCTCAGTTTTGTTAGGCGAATACTCACTCTGTGTGCCAACGCCGCATTCACTAAGTGCGTACATATCATTAAATCGTTAATAGTACCCGTTAGAGATGAGTTGGGGACTAATTGATCTCCAATTATACCCATAAGGAATGAGTCGTGACTAATTGACCTCCATTTGTACCCGTATGAGACTAGTTGGGACTAATTAATGCCCAATTGTACCCGATTGAGAGTAATCTCGGAATACTCTCTTTAGAGATTAGTCGCACAATTTTTTGCAGGGTATATTATGATCGATGGTAGTATAAGAATGTGAAAATATATCTAAATTTCCTCAAGTGCGGGTAAAACATTTTGCTTATCATAACTATAAGAGTTCGACATATTGACAAGTTTTATTTTAAATAGTTTTTTGTTTTTAATAAAAATTTCAAATTGCAGAAAAAATTATTTAGTAGGGGTATGTATTCTCGGAGTCTTGCAAAGCCCTTGCACGGTGCACGAATTGCACGGAGTGCACGGTAAAAACCGGTTTTCCTATGGGGAAACTTTGCAGACTACGAGAATATCCCTCAGATATAGCCGTAGTGAGAAGTGAACTTACATTGCTAGATTTTCGTTCAATGCTCGTTGAGCTGACCAGACGCGCATCTTCCCAGCTTCAGAACAAATGTAGCCAATGAAGACCTTATAGTTTCTCTCCTTACCCGGCGATAACTCCTGAGTTCTTATATTTATTTATTCTCATCCATAAGTGGTATTCGATTCCTAAGCAACCAATCTACCCTATTTTTCTAAGGTTCAAAAATAGAAATCTTTTGAATAAACGCTTTTGATAACATCAGACGCTGTGGTTAAACATTTGCGCTTAATCGTGTACCACCATAGTTTCGGTTGATATTGTAAAAACTCAGAGGGTAATATAAATAGGAGTCATAGGAAATAAATAAATAATTTTCAAATATAATAGACAGATTCTCTGTACAAATACATACATTTGTGTCAAGATTTTATATTCTCTTCCAATGATAACCAAATAAGTATTAAAAATCGTACGATGCATAAAATTATAAGAAACATACTTACATAGATAGTCTGCGGCATTTCAAAAGAGCTCTGTGACACGCATAAATTCATTTACTAATATACATATATGTTTATGTGCGTAAGTTTATACATAAATGTGTACATGTGGCCCCATTTTACTTGCAGTACCTACACTTATGTACTATGTACGAGGGACGCCTGATAAATTGGTGTCTAAGGTACTTAACCATACTCATCATTTACTTACTGACAACACTAATTAAGTTACTCATTGCTTGTAAAAATAACCTTTTCTTTGTGCGGTTTATAATATTTCCAATGGAAAAAAATTATGTGGAATGGATACCGCGAACGCTCATAACGCCCGACAAGCAGCGACTATTTTAGACTTATAAAAATTTTTTAGAGTTGTGTCAGGGAAACCTGAATTTGTCAGTATGAGCTGCAGTCCAAGCAAGCATCGATGCAGTGCATAAAAAGAAGAAGAAATTCAAAGCAGGAAAGTCGGTGTCGTAGATTATGCCTAAAATTTTCTGGGATAACTAGGAAGGGGACTAAAATGAATGGCTAATTGAATGGGTCTGCAAGACAAAGCATCTGTTCACAACGGTCGGCTTGCGAACGATGCCCTGGAAGTTATGGGATCGACTCTTAAGGAATCAAAGAGTCGAATATTTTTAGACGGCGGCATTTTGAAAAGAAATCTGAAGAATACTTTTTCAGTGCCCTCATTTTCGAAATCATAAAAAATTGTCGGTGCAATTTTCAAAATCAAGTTTTACGTGCTCCTAAATTCGTACAACTCAAGGCACATGAAACAGGCTGTAGCATTAGGACAAAAAACAATTGCGTCTGTTTTATGGTAGCTTCTGGTCTATAAAATGTCGAAAAATATTCAGCTTTTTTTTAGTTATCACAGTGGGCCATGTGAAACATAACCAAAAATTAAACAAAAAAAATAAAATAAAAAAAGTGGTGCGACTTTTTTGGTAATTTTATTTTTGCTTCCAGAGACATTGATCTATTCTCCTCAAGGCTTAATAACCAGTCTTTTTCCTTCTGAGCAGCTAATGCTCGCCTCTTTTTATGAAAAAAATTTCACTTGAAAATACATGTTGCTTATTTAGAATTTTTTAAAATTCGAAAACAATATTTTGACATTTTAGAGACCAAGAATCAAATCAGCTGCTTTACTACTCCATCTGTTAAATATGCCTTGGCAGAGCTGAATCGGTTGAAATGGAAAAGTGCAATTTCATTTTCAATGGTAGGTCGAATGTACATACTGTGACTCAACCAAATGACCAGGTCTTGATTTTCTTAAATATTCATATATTTTTCGAGCTAATTTTTTTGTGTTATTTTTCTATAAAAATTCCTTTATAAATATATATGTATGGCTTAATTAAAACCATTTAAATCATAGTTTTAAACTTTATGAAAATTTTAGGAAAATTTATCAAATTTTTAATCTAAATGTTTAGAACATTTTCGGGTACGCACTTTTATAGCCCATACAAATTTAGTCTAAAGAAGTGCAAGTTTCAAGCGGCTAAAAACCGCGGGAATTTTTTTTTTCGAGACTGTTTTTGTGTTTCTTTTTATATAACAAGAGCAATTTACAAAAACTGGCGTGGGTTTTTTTTTGAAAAAGTTTGTTGCTAACGGTCTCCCGAATTTTATTTTATAAGAAGTTCATGCTTATATGGAAACCCCAAAAATATTCTAAAGATTCAGATTAAAAAGTGGAAAGTTTTTTAACAATTTTATGAAATTTTACATAAAGTTTGAAACTGTGATTTATATGGTTTTGGTTAAAGCTTGGACGGTATTTTTATAGAAATATAGCAAACAAAAAAATTAGCTCGAAAAACATTGCAAATATTAAAAAAAATCAACTCTTGGTCATTTGTTTGACACACACATATTCATACACATACTTATCCGTCGCCCCACGTATATACTACGTACATAAAAATTGCTTGGCTATGGACATTAAAAACTCATAAACCTTCGAATAATTACACGGACATAAACTTGATATTGAAATTGAGTTGAAAATGTCTACACATAAACTTATACGATGTAAATATTAATACTGATAATAATACTCATAATTTATGTGTCCGGTTAGGACATGTATGAAAACATAAATATTTATCTATCTTTGTATGTGAATATGCATCTAAGTGCATGAATATGAATGCAACTGATTGGTTATGCGTGCACGCGTATCCTTTGCGTAAAGCTAAAAGTTATTGTAGCCACTTGACGACGTGACGCATGACGAATAGTTCCGTGCCGGCAAGATACAGTCAAGTGTTTTCCCATTCAAAAAAAAAAAAAAAAATTGACTATAATCGGAAGCGCTCGAAAGATCCAAAAGAAGCTTAAAAAGATAAAGAAAAAAACCCAAAATAAAAAACCAACACCTAAACGCATATTTGCTAATTAAATACAGACAATTCCACAAACTGCGGTTACAATAATCGATAAACAGTCATATCCGCACAAGAAACGTAGGAAGAAAACATTGCGAATACCCTGCAGGGAATTCGACACGGCAGAACCTACTACCAGCACAACAGAAGGCGCACCCACAAGATTACAGATGGGATCAAGACACACTTAACCATACCACTTGACCCGACGACGCGAGGTGCCGACAATCTAATCTACAAACGATATTCATAAGAGAATGTCCATGGCCCCCTCCAGAGAGTCTCGTCTCAATCGCAGACGATGAGATTCAGATTTGAGCTCTCTGCATGGCAGAAAGTTTGTAACTGCTTCTTGTGTAACCCTGCGGAAAATCTGTAACTACTTCTTTTGTGTACAAATAAACATTTTTGGGCTAGTTCAGGGCTATTTTAGGACTATTTTGGGACTATTTTAGGACCATTTTTGAACTAGTTCGGAATAATTTTGGACTAATAAGGGCCTGTATCGGTACCATTTCAAGACTTATTCTTATTTCGGGACGATTTATGGCTGGTTCAGGACTATTTCCGGATCATTTTGGGACTATTTCAGAAACATTTCGGGACTAGTTCGGAAAATTTTTTGGGACTAGCAAGGGACCATTTCGGGATCGTTGCAAGCTCACCGGAACAAGCTTACGACTTTTTCAGAACCACTTGAGAACAATTTTGGGCCAAGTTCGGGATCATTTCGGGATAGTTCGAAACTTGTCACGAAATTATCCTGAAATAGTGCTGAACTATTCCCGAAGTGGTTATGAAAAAGTCAGGTATTTGTTCCGCATAAAGGAATAGTATGAAACGCGTAAATACTTTGCCAAGCCGTACGAAGATGTTTGCACATCAAAATTTTATGAGCACCTGTAACGTACGACTATTTTTTCTCGTCTTCCAATTAAGCAAACAGCTCCACTCTGTAACTATAACTAGGGGTATTCACGCGTTAATGCGAAATGCAATTGCAACGGTGCGAAATGTGAAAATGCATAATTTTATCAACAATAAACAGCCGAAAATCTCGCATCAGTCATTGCATTTGATTATGGTAGGTACAGATTGAAATGCGATGACTGATGTGAGATTTTCCGATGTGCAGCTGTTGACAAAATTTCGCGATTTCGCATTTCGCACTGGTGCAATGCATTTCGCATTAACGCCTGAATACTCCTACTGTAAATGACCAACTTGTGTAATCCCTGCTACAGTGAAAAAAAATATGTAGAAGCTTTCAACAATGACCTCCGATTCACATGCATGTAGATAATTGTTTTAAATTTGTCTTACTTAGGGTCAAGTTTTCTCTGCAGGGAAAGTTTCGCGTCACAAGGAATATAAGTATTTTGGCATTTAGTGACAGATGCCCAAAAAAACTTTGAGTGGACGTTTTATTTTGCCGCGTTTGCGGTAATCACTTGCCGCGGCGGCTTATCTTCAATGAGTAGACAAGCACCCAAAGCGTCGGCGCGGCGCACAGTGTAACGTTCCCATATAGTGAGTGGCCAAAAGTAGATGAATTTGTCGCAGTTGAATGAAATTTTGCACAAAGGATTTGCAGGCATATGTTAAGAAACTTTTTAAACTTGAGTAAAATCGGATGAAGGACTCGCCTATCTCTCCTAGAACTGGAAACTAAAAACTTCGGTTTTATATACCAAATTTAGTCCGATTGAAAAAAAAATTATTATATGTGCAAGAATTGATTATATCTTTAACATACATGGACATTTTTAAAGTTGTTCCGATGCCACGCTCACCTGCTATATTCAAAAATATATAAGATATAATATTATGCAAGTTGAAATAATAATAATAATAATAATAGATTGGCGCTTACACATCTGTTAGTGTTTGACCGAGCTTCTCCTCCGATTTGTGGCGTGCGCCTTGATGTTGTCACACAAAGAAGAGGGACCTGCAGTTTTACGCTGACTCCGAACGGCGATTGAATTTTTATTAGAAGCTGTTTTTCATGGCAGAAACACAGTCGGAGTTATGCCATTGCCTGCCGAGGGGCGACCCCTATTAAGAAAAAAATTTGTTTCAAAATTTTTTGCGATGTTGCTTTGACCAGGGCTTGAATCCACGTCCTGCGGAGTGAAAGCACGGCTTACCACTACACCAAAGGTGTTATTACTTAGTGAATATTTTATTTTTTAAACTCTCAACTTTGAAAAACGAAAAAAAGTAGGTATGCATCAAAATTTTGGGAAAATATTTCGATTCTATTTATGCTTAAGTAGGTATTTGCTGTCGATTGGCACTCAAATTTTTCCGAATTTGTCAACTTCATATATAAAATTTTGTCCGCATTCGTTACACTGTGCGGCGTCTCAATGCGAATGTTAATGACCATCGCAACAGCAGCAAATAAGCGTATCGTCATTGTATGTAGCATACATAAATGTACATATATATGTATGTACATAAGTATGTAATATAAGGGGATTTGCCATTGTTGAAGTGCAGTTGTTTAAGTGACCCGAAAGTTAGTAAAATTCAATATATTGGTTTTCGCGTTTATATAATCCGCCTAACTGTCGTCTTCCTTATTATTGGCATACCTTTCTGTTGCATCCAAATAAATGCATAAATGCATACATACAACATATGAACATTACATTGTCCTGCAAGAAAAAATTATCAGTTGATAAAAAATAATCCACTTGTAGTTAGCTTTTTTGCGGGATTTCTATAAAATATGTAACTTGTAGTTAGCTACAAAAAGCCAACTTGAAACTAGTTGACAAGTAATGCAGGAGTACTGAGGAGATTGTTTTCTTTAAACGCATTTCTATTTAAATATCCTGCACTTCGCAAATACTTTTTCGAATTGGGGACGAATAAAAGGAAATTCGAAATTTCATAACATCCTTTTGAAGTTATTTCTTACGGAGTTCCAATATGTGACCACCTGCAGCAGAATATGTAAACAAATATGAAACATAATAAAATAAACAAAGTAAATAAAAAAATATATAAATTTTTTTCCTATTGATATTTTATGTCCAAAAGTAGTTAGTTACATCAAATGCAGAGGTAACCACCCTTGACTATTTCGCGGCCATCGCCAAAGAAATATATGTAGTTAGCTTTCGTCAAAGAAAATATACAGATAATAGTGACTTTTAGCACCTTTCTAGCCAACTCAAAGTTAGCTTATAGTTAGATGCAATTCCTGCAGGGTGATGTGTACTTACTCATCTCTAGTCGCCAAAGCCCGCGCAAATCATGTTCATGTACTTACATATGTATGTACATTCGTTGACTGCATGCAGGCAATCGTTACCATTTGACTGTTTTCGACACTGCAATTGTGGGCTTTACCAAGTTAATATTTAACTGCAGTCTGACGAAGGTCAGTTTTAATTTTAAACAGTCACTCTTTACTTAACTTGACCGTAGTTAAGGATTTGCTTGGCGCAAAAATTTGCCTTAACAAATTATGTACTACTTGTGTTGTCTCAATATCAGGTAGAGACAAAGTGAAGGTGATTTTGGCAATGAAGTCAGAGTAGTTATTTGTGTATTTTATCTTATAGCATAGACAGACGGCAACGTCAATACGGATTAATTACGCAGTTGATCAGAACAAAATTTTACCAAGGCAAACGGCACCACATTGGATTAAGCGAGTTCGAATCTTTGGTTTCTTCAATTATATTCATCAATTTAACAACAAAAACGCCCTCAAGTTTTTGTATGAAAAAAAAATACTTAATTTTTTACTTAATTACTTAATTTTTTTTTTACTTTATAACAATGGTTGTGGACCCTTCTGATAAAATTAAATACGGAATAAAATAAAAATTTAATTAACTGAAAATATCAATGTGAAATAAAATAAAATACAAAAAGCATATCGACTGACTAGAAGATCGCCCTATCTCGGCAGCCAGTTCGACAACACCCTGTCTCAAAAAGCTTTTCAAGAATGCCCTATTAGCCCTCAAATTAGTTGTGCTTGTTATTCTCACATATCATGGAAAAGTTATGTTTCTACTCTGTGCCACCGTGATCCCTTTTTTCTGCTTGATTAAGCAATTTGAATATATTTTAACTTAATATTTTATTAAAAATACCTTTACAAACCTTTTTTCCTTCCTAGCGTCCCTTTTTGTTTACTTTTACATTTGACACTTCTCCTCTTCTTCGCAAAAATAATCGATAAAACTAAGTTGGACAACGAAAAGTTATCGGTTAAATCTGAGATTATTTCATAATTACCGATTAACGAGAGACGAATTTTGTATGACTAATCTCTTTTTATAATTACAGAATAGGGAGTTAAGCTCGAAAATGAGGATAATCTACTCACTAATATCTAGCATAAAACTGCGTTTTCAGTTTTTCTCTCTGCCATCAGGTTGTTATAGGAATTTGAAATCGCAAAGATATGATTAGTTCCAAAACTTATTTAAACAATTCAGTGCAATTTAGAATAACAATATGAATATCAAGTGAAGGAGATAATATTGTGTAGAATTCACAATTATACAATTTTTTGGTGCATAGGCACGAATAGGTATTGAAAGTAAAAAAAAATATTAAAAATTTGATTTTTTTAATATTAAAACTATATTTAAAAACTAAAAAAAAAAATTATTAAAAGGGTATTTTCAATACAAATTCGTCCTGGTGAAACAAAAAGTATATTTGGCCCCTAATTTCGTGAGTATATTGTTTCGTGCGTTTATATTTTTTTGTTTTTGTTGTACGGTGTTGCAATTTAATTGCAGAGATTAGTGTATTAGGGGTGTCTACAAATCAGCCGTACGTTCGTTATGCTTAAATCGACTTTGCCTTATCGGAAAGGATACTTCTTTTAGTAGCCCGAGACTAACGAACTTGGAGCTTTTTGAAGATTTCGATCAAGGGGGCTATGGGTGTAAAAGATTTGTCTAAAACACTGGTAGGGAAAGGCCAAATGAAGAACAAAGCATCCTTGGTTAAGCTCTGTACGCGACATGGATGAAGGGAATATTTAAATCAGCGGAATTTGCGGACTCCGCCGTGTCTTGGAACGAGTTTACAGGTCTTCTAAAGAACTAAATTAAAGCCATATGTAGATAAAAAAAGCTTATTAAAAGAAGCTCGTCGCAGAATTTCAGTATTGGTCTCGACCAAGGAATCCATTCAAAAGAATTTACTCAAAATGACGAGGAATCGTTTGAACTACTGCTACATAGTCATAGGCGCAACCAACCATCAGAGAAAGAGGAAGCATTATTGGAAATCTCGTGTCACCATTCAGACTGGGTTGTGGGTTGAACTCTTTCTCTAACTTTAAGTCACCAGGTCTAGATGACTTCTTTCGTGCGTTGTTGCTAAAGTAGGATAAGCACGCTTCCACGAAGGGAAGAACGATGGACACCGCTCTACACCATGTTCTTAGACAAATAAAGGGCGGCGCTTGAGAATGGTAAATTCAAGGTCTCAAATCAAGCCATTTTAGATTTATTTTTTATTTAAAAAATTTGCAAAGGAAGAGCACTTAAGAGGAAGAACACTTTAAGCATTCTAGTTGTGTTGAATAATCTTTCATGCATTGTCAGTCAGCTCGACACGCAAACCTCCCATAGGACAAAATAGCTTAATATTTGTTGTACTTCAAATATGTATTTCAATGACAACTGTGACAGCTAATTTTCCAGAGCCCATTATCTACGCACGCACATCTCCACGAGAATTCCACAAATAGCTTCCGACATTTAGAATAGCATATCCTTGCACCTCCGCTCAAGATAATATTCGCTCCTACTAATATATATATATGTAAATTGTTCCATCAAACCAACAATAAACACACATAACACCTAACTAAACAACAAGCTTCAAAAAAAAAAAAACAATACATTCATAATCACACCAATGATTATTTAAATATGTAGAAATTACATACAGCATATAATGCGTGTACTATAAATGTATGTACTTGGCTATGTACCCTGTAGGGAAATCCCTTAATACCGAACTCAACCGTCTCTAGTAGGGATGAAACATACGAGTAAATAAATACAAGCGCATACTCGATATTTTTCGATCGATACCAAGCAATTTTGGTATCGAAAAAAAAATATTTGGATCGAAACCCGGATTTTTTTCCTACACTGTTATTCCTAATATGAATCGCTCTGGGCGAAAGTGGATTTAATAAGGTGGTGTTGGGGCGACAGCTGAATTTTTCGCCGTTTAGAACATTACGTCAAAAAGATGTGTTTGGTGTACAAAATTCGTAGTTTTTTTTTACATACATATGTACATACGGCCGCCACTACCTTCCATTACTTCGTCTTGGACTTTATGGGCATGGTTTAGTTCATACGGAATACCTTCATCGATACTTTATTTCCATACTACTTCAAAGTAAAAGGATCGATACCTGCATGATTTTAGGCAATTTTAAACTCTTTTCAAACTAAGCAATAAGGCGATAACTTAGGCGCCAAATGCTACGACAGTTTCTAAATAGTACGCTTACTTCTTGCATTACCTCTTCGCCAGTTGCGAGGCAGTGTGGTGGCGTACCAATCCTCGTAACGACTCCTGGCGCAGATATATTTTTTTATCCTTTTTTGCTTCAGTTAGTTTGGTTTTTTGATGAATCCGTTTTTTTTTGTTTTTTTTAAATCATATTAAACAATTTTTATTGAGCTTGAGGCCGTTAAAAAAAAATTATTGGAAAAACAACAACAGTTTTATAAATGGTAGAAGTTACAGCAGCTATTTCGGAGATCACCGCATTTCCTCATCAGACTTCTTCATCGAATTCATTTGGATTCGAACCGGCGACTTCAGCATACAGCATACCCACTGCGATAAGTTCGCAAAAATTAAAAAAAATCCGTATCACCTTCAGGCGCGCTGGAGCCTGCTTCTTCAGATCCGTAAGTTGTAGTCTTTGCGTGATGCCACAGTCGAAAATTCGCTGAAGGGCTATGTTTATTGCGAGTGGTTCAGAATTGTCAAAGTCATAATAGATACCAGATTTTTTTAGTTCATGATTTTCCTGCTGGGTAGCTGCTACAGCAGCAAACTATGGATAAAGCGGCAAGCCAAGAAGCAAACTGGCAGCATATCAATTCATAACATTAAACAAACAATAATAAAAACGTGTCCAACACTTGAGAGCCCAACCTTATGCCACACAAATTTCCTAAGAAGCTAGAACCCCCTGGGCTAATAAATAAGTACTCATGCATACTCGTACGAAGAAGCAAAAACAACAACATTTAATTTTCATTCTCTCTTTGGACGCTTATTGTGAAGGTAAAAAGCAGCATGATCGTTGAAGAGAAGAGCCGTGAGCAATGTACAATGTACATACATACATACATACATACGTGTACAAAAAATAAGGCCCATCATCAATTGGCGTCCGAAGAATTCTATGTTGGTAGCAAATGTAATTTTTTGACGCTCTGAAAATGTGCAAGCATTCAGCTGCAGGCTACGATGGGCACAGTCTAAATAAAATTGTTAGTACAGAGGGACAAAATAATAGTAAATATGAGCAGCTGCGGATGCAGACGTGTGATGTATGGAAGATTTTATCATTTATAAGATTTTCTTGAACTTGAGTAAGTGAAAAAACAGGAGATGCGTAATACAATACAAATTTTGACAATTTAGTTTATATATCGAGATCGATAGCAATCTACTGCGCCGGTGGATTGAAATGGGCACAAGTGCGAGGAATGACTTCATGTACATATCTCTCCAGTGACGCTAAACCACGACGGTTCGAGGATAACAGTAACCAATAACCATAGCAAACATAGCAGATTCTGGGTAGGGACACGAAGTTCGATACGATACGATACGATATCGACATTTTTGCCGTTCGATACCGATACTTTTTGCTCGATAGTTTTCAAACGATATATTTTGGATTCGAGTAGCAGAACCCCCCTTGTATCCTACTGACTTGTAAATGTAGGTACATTACAAAATTCATTTGATTAATAACACGTTGTACATTATATCCAAAATGAAAAAATCTTTCCCTCTTTTATCAGCCGAAGTATCTGGCATTATGTGGAGACTCCCCACACGACACCGACCACCGTTAGTTGAACTTGACAACAACGACTGATGGACAAACTGAAATAAGCGGGGCTTAGTAGTGCCGCTACAACAACAACAACCTGGCGTTACATGACGTTACATTATTAAAATTTTCATTGAACATTTTTTTAATATTGTTTTTTCCGATGGAAACGCCCATATGTCTATACTTTGGAATTTATATGTAAAGCAATATGGATATATTTAGGGCTTTAAAGAGCCCAAATGTGTACACACTTAACTCCATATAACCAAACACTTATTAAAGTCATTCTTTATTAGAAAATTAGACCAATATTTAGATTTAATGTTTTGAATTTGGTAAATATCCAGTCTTTTTAACCAGATATTGATGGGTACCCAATCCTGAACTTTTTTTTTTAAACTTACAGGGTTACTTTAAATGAGTACTTTATCGATACTTTCAGTTCGATATCGTTTCCTTTATTCTGGGAGAAAAAGTAAAAAAGTGCCGCCCGCGCTGATCAGAATCAAGGCTACACACTGGTGAAGCTATTACCACACAACAGAATAACGAATTTTTATCAAAATTTTGCTTATTCCAACTCTTTGAAACTTAAAGCCTCGTCATATGATTTTTCCGAGAAATTGAAAAATTTATAGAAAGCTGGTAATGTACTGAATCAGCACAGCTGGGGAAGACAGCGGAAAACATCTTTCTGGTCACGAAAACTATCCAGACTTATCCGTTTAACTCTAAAAGTAATATAAATAAAGGACGAAGTTTATCAGTAAGTGAGACAATCTGAAGACGAGCAGTTGAGTCCAGATTGTGCAATCGGCATCCGACTAGAAACCTTTCAGCTAAAAATCGGACCTACTGGAATTCGCAGAGCCCATCTCGCTAGGCGGTGCTTTTGTCTTGACCGATACTGTATATATATATAACGAACTTTTTTTTACCCATATTTAGTAAAACGTTTTATAACTAACTTTTATTGACTTGTGTAACTGTCGCTGCATTTAGTCCAAAACTAGAAAGCAGCAGCTCTCCCATTTTAAGTAGCTGCAGAGCCAGAAGCGATGATGGACGTGCATTCAACATTGGTACAAACACATAGACATTTATAAATACTACAGATACATACATGTATATGCATGGATGGATGTTTATGCACCTTCATTAGGGCGGGTTGATTTAATTGTGAATGAGAGACAATCACTGCAACTGTGTAGATATTTTGTTCGTGGACAAAATACAAATTTCCAGCTAACCAGCAGAGCCCGCAAAGCGCACAATTAGGACTCCCTGTGCGGTGCGCTGATCCTTCTAGGGAGGCCCCGAAAAGAATCCCAAAGGAACAGATCCGCTGGAAAAAAGGGCCTTTCATTATATATGTAAAAAAAAATCTGCCTAAAGAACTCCTTAAAGGAGGGATTACGGAGTGGCAGAAAGCTCACTCAGATAACCCCCGAAGAATCCGCGCGGCCTCATTTTTAACCCATTATTTGTTTAAAAGGACTCCTTACATCATCCAAAGATAAGCTAGGTTGAGTGTTTTTGTATTGTTTTCGGGCTCCAATAACGATCCGAAGAGGAAGCTTTATGGTTTCTCCAAATTTTTTTTACTATTTAATTGGGAACTTCCCCAACAATTTTCATATTTTACGCTTTTCCTAACAAAATTTGTTGGGATGTAGTCTTATTTTTAAAATATTGAAATAAATTTTGGTAAGCTTGGGTCTCGAAACTTAGTTTCAGAGGCTTATCCCACTGCCATATGAATGTAATCTAGGAATAGAAAAATTATTAGTGGTGACATTTTGCCTACCGGAAGGTAGAAGTTCTCGTCAGAACAGGACTTGTCCCCGTGCTATGCGAATAATTCGCCAAAGATTGTCAATACAGTTTATATAACTCGCATAATTCCTTCCTTTTTAACGCCGTCGGATGTTCATTTCATTCAATTTCATACATTTATCGTTATCGTCTGACTTCAGTTGCTTGAAAATGCAAGCGCTGGTCTAGCACAATCTGTCATAATAAATATATAAAAGTTCACTTTAGAAAATAATTTGGCGTCAATGCAGACAGACGATAAGGCAAATTCCCACCAAGAATGGCGAAAATTCGTTCCACAATCCATCATACCATATGAAACCCCTGGCATATTATCCCTTAAACGTCCTGAGCATTGACAGAACCTCAATCAGGATCTCTTTTCGAATGGCATTTGGTAGAAAAACGATTTGTGAAGTGCAACTTTTTAGGCGACTTTGGAGATGTTTGCCCTAATGTACTTTGAATACAAAAATGCAATGCACATTGCAACTATGTACACAAATAACCGCATATTAATGTATTGACTCTCGACACATACCAACAACGCATACTTACATACATATGTACATTAAGGTGGTGGATATTTTTTTTCAGCCACCCGGTAGAATTTAAAAATATCGAAAACAAGGAGGCGCGTATTTTTTTAAATTTGAAATTGGACAATATTTAACCGCGCCGCTTAAAAATAAATATTTTTTCATTTTCAATAAATTAAGTTATTATGCATTTAATTGGATCAAAAAATATTTATTTTTATGCGGCACGATTCAATATTATACTTTGCCTGATCGTGGCAGCGGGAATATATCAAAACGTCGATTTTCCTGTGTATTTTTGGACCACCCTAATGCATACATATGTATAACGATCAGGCAAAGACAGAAGGAGCGCGATCAAGAGTACGCCGCTCAACGCTGCGGGATTGGGAAGAAAGCAAACGATACCCGTATGATTCCACAGCAGACGACGTACGACGTCAACAAACCCGCACAACCGACTCAGGCAAGTCAGAGGCCGATTTGGGCATAGGCGGTGGCGGCGACGACGGCGATGGTGATTGTTGAAGATCGAGGACAAAAAAAGAAAGAAAAGAAGACAATGCCATTGAGTACCTATACATACGACGTACATATGCATGTTTGTATGTACACAATGCACATTGCCGGTACCGGATCGAGGATTGCAGCCGAATGGCGGGACAAGGAGTAAGCAGTTATTGCTGATGAGTTTTATGTTGGCCGACGACTTAGAGTGTATGTATGGATGTACGTAAATACTTATGTATATGGCTATGTAGTGGTTCTCAATGTTGAGGAAAAGTGGATTTGAGTTCTCCAAATCAGTTTCAGTTTCAGTTCTTCACGTGTATTGGACGCGAACGGTTCAAGAAGAGACCATCGTTAGTTTTTCAACCACAAGTTTAGGAAAAGAAGACACAGCAATAGATATAGAAATACTCGTATCTAGAACAGATTTGGTTAGAAGTAAAATATGTACAAGTGCTTAAAGTTGGAGTGGCAAAGGTGTTTGTAGCCACATACGGTGCGGATACATACCTACATACATACTTTATATGCGGTAGAGTGTCTGACTTTCGCGGAATTTATGTGTTTGTTAATGCCCTGTCCAGGTGCATAAAGAGTGATTAGTAAAAACTAATTAGTAAAAACTAAGTTCATGCAATGGTTTCTGGGCAATCGCCCAACGTGAAATATTATTACTGAAAAGTTCGATGTAATTTGTGCTTTGAAAAAACTTTAAGTAATTACTTTTTTCTTCACTTCAACGCCGTTTATTTTTTCTCTAACGCACACGGTTGCATCTTCATTTGTTGCTGTTGCTTCCTCCTATAAGCTTTTCCGTCCCCGAATGCGATCGGTTATTGTTGCAGTGGCAGCAAGACAAGTAACAAGACTTTATTGACTCAGGGGCGCTGTCAAAACACAGAAGAAACAACAACAAAAAATAAATAAATAACACAAACCAATCAACTACCGGCCATAATGACGAGAGCTAACAAAACAACAAAGTTAAGCCACCAGAAACAAACTAAGAAATTCAGCTGCGACAACAAGTTTTATACAAACATCGACAGCAAAACATCATGGTGGCTTCGCAGCGAAGACATGAATGGCACCAACGATAATTGCAGCTGCCACAAAGAAAGACGTTGCAACAGGTTAACCTGTTGTCGCTATGACACCACCGGCTCCAGATTCAAAAGCAGCAATCGCGAAGGTTGGCAACTGTATGTCTTGATGGTTGTTCTGTGGATAGTAGGTAAGTTGTTAGTAGTCATCCACTCCATCAACGATAGTACCAAGTATGTATGTACATGCCAATAAAATTGCTACAGGCATTTGCAGCGTTAACGTAGACATCTCTAAACATGCTAGTCGCATCAACAACACTGCTGGTGTTTGGTGCTTCACTTCCATTTGCAAATTCATCTCGATCAGCTTGGACTGCTAACTGGTCGCTCGCCTTGCTGCTCTGCCTCTTGTCCTATCATTTTTGCAACTTCGCGTAGGCCACTTATTTCAATAAGCTGTCTGCCACTCTTTGTTGACTCTTAATAACCAATTTCCAAAGTAGCGTGCGTAATTGACCTACGTTTCACTTAGATCTGATTTTCTCTGACAGTTCGAAAAATTCAAATTGAAAGCCATCAATCGACCGAAATTTTAATAGCGCGGTTTTCAGCCCAGTCTTTGGTATTGCTGTAATAGATCGCTGGGAAGGTTGTAGGCTTTGAACCATTTCCCTACCTCAGATCCCTTTCTTGCGCACTCGTCCGCAAGTGCTTCGTGCCACGGTGCTTCGGAACGCAGTAAAAGTTAGGTTAGGTAAGCACAGAAACCATTAAGGTCCATAGCGTTGGCAAATAAACTACGAACACTTCGGACAGCTAATCCATACGTATCAGGAGCAATACTGAAGAAAATCGCGGTCCTCTTGGCAAACTGGTACACAAACTTGTCGGCGACTTCCAGATTAGGTAGAAAACCTACTCCCAGTAGACTAACCCGCATGCTGTGTCTGCTAAGGGCAAGAAACTCGCAGTGGATATGCTCCACTGTCTTGTCTTTCGTTGTACTGGTCGAGTTCCTATTTAATCACCTCCTCTTATGGCACAGTTTCCGCCAAATTACCCTCTTTGGTAAGTCTGTCGGCTTACTCGTTGCTCCCGATGCCGGAGGACCTGCTCCATTTATAAGATTGCCGCTCCTACGCCCTTCTCCATCTTAGATCCGTCTGTATAGACATTCATCGAGCTAGCAGTCCTAAGCTTTCGCGCCAGCTTGATATCTCTATAGTCGTTTCGAAGGTCGGTTCAAAGTGCAGATACGGTGTCACATAGTCAATCTGTCCCAGTAAACTTGACGCTATACTATTGTGACCGTAGGACCTGCACGCAAACTGATCCGTAGCATAAGGCCAGACAGAAGTTTTTTAACGCTTTATTCTTCCCCGATAGGTTGGTTAGCAAGAGATGTAACACGGTATAAAGTGCTGCCGTCAGTGTAGTCCTAAATGCTAATCTTTAAGAAATGTTTTCTTCTCCACTGCTGTCCACCAAAATAATACCTCATCGAGCAATATCGGCCTGACTATTGCCGTGAAGATCCATTGAGAAAGAGAAGGTGACAAGCCCCAGGTGCAGCCCAGCATCTTTTTGCATGCAAAGAATGATGCGCCGGCCTTCTTCGCCCTCTCTTCCACATTGAGGCGCCATGACAGCTTACTATCGAGTATTATTTCCAGGTACTTGACGCTTTGCTTCACCTGGAGGGTCACCCCATCCAGCTAAGACTTAGACAACTTCGTAACGTTGTATTTACTGTTGAAGAGTACTAGATCTGACTTTTCTGCGTTGACACTAAGCCCAATTTTAGTTTCACAGAGATGTGTCACCCATAGTGCTTGGCTTATAAGTGAGATGAGTGTAGACAGACTCGTTCCGCTTACTAGGAAACAAATATCATTAGTAAATGCAGTAAATTCGGAAGGTCCTCCCTCCATTTTCTTCAGTATCCTGCTAACCACCAGCGACCAAAATAGCGGTTATTATACGCCCCTTGGGCGAACCCCTGTTAGCCGGTTTGGTGTTCTAATGCCTACCCCACAGTGCCGAAACACTTCAGCAGCTCAACATACTGCCTATGCAGTTCGATAAAACGGGATGAACCCCTATCGTCCGTCAGACAAGGGTGTTGCCAGTTGTCACTCTGACAAAATTGTCGCGAGATCAGCGACAGAACTAAATACATACTTAGCTCACAAACTAAGTCTTTAATATCAATATCTTGAGATTTTAATTTCGTCGAGGGCTCGGCTAAACCATATCTTTGTGCCACGCTTGGAGCTTGTTGCTGGTTCTCAAATAAAAGAAGCTCTAGAAATGTTTCGGAATTGTAGCTCTAAACAGTAAGAAGATGAAACATCGTCTAGTATCGAACGACCCGAAGATGATCTTCCCAATGATGGTATTGTTCATCATTTTGCACAGCCGTATTAGGATTGCGGGAATACCAAGCTGTTTAAACTATCGCGGCGAATATGCAACTTTTTTTTGCTATCGTAGGCGCCTTAAAATAGTCGAGATGGTGAGTTTCTTCACACGTGTCCCACCAATATTGGACGCACGGTGATTACCTGGTTTATTTTGGATTAACAAGTTCTAAAGCCACACTTATAAGGTCCTTTCGGATCGTTGACGGCGGGCTTTAGTGTTGTACACACAATAAGCTCGATAAAATCTCATAGCGGTGCTCAAAAGGCTAGTCCCACATTAGTTCGCGCATATGGCGGGGTTGCCTTGCCGGTGAATTGAGCTGATTATACTTAAGTCGTCAGGCGTGCGTTCATCCGACCATATGCTGTATGAGAGTTTATGCCAAACTTCGATAGTTCAAATGCCAGTCCGTCTTAGTTTGGAGCTCGGGGTCAACTTCTTTCCTTACTTCAGTGCTTTTATCATTTAATTGGGTTGACAATTTTCCCTCCATAATTTAATCGCGTTCTGGCCATCACTCACCAGCTCATCCTGATTGTTCTCACAGGAATTCGACCTAAATTTGAGAGCTACGGCAAGTTGCCTAACTTTTTTAATAGCTTCGGGCATTGTTCCTGCCGGCCAGCGTTTCAGACTTTTCGCACTCACGAGTTTTTCGGCCACTATCCTAATTTTTCGGAAAACATGTCTCGCTTCAACATTTGGCCCTCTGTATCGATTTCACATACGTATATATGTAGCTCTGGTTGCACTCGATTGCAGTGTAACCCTGTAAGCTGAATCTTTTTGCTCTTCAACGGCGTGATACTTCTTGTTGTACATGGCGTTCTTTTGTGCTCGCTGAAATTCGACTTCTTCTCCGACTGCGGAAGATGTGGTCTCATTGCCTGCATATACATATATTGTTGAAGAGTGCTCTCAGAGAGTAAATTCTAGAGAAGTTGATCTCATTTCTACTAAACTGATCTTTCTTTCACACAACGGAATACATATTTGTATATGCAGGTATGTCCTTACTTTTTTGTAGTAAATTTAAGATTAATCTCTCTTGTCGATGCACAAAAATTGCTATTTAATTACTCGTTTAGTATGTACTTAGTTAATTTGCAATAAATAAAGTTTTAAAATGGCAGATGGCTATCGCACTTCTACAGCTTACTAAAAGTCAAATAAGTTATCAAAACTTTAGGTAAACGATTGATAATAGCCGACTACTAAATTTTTATACATTTTTAATTATAGGTTAGCTACTTAATTAATAGTATTTTGATTAGTAAAAGCTCCTCGGCATTATGAAGCTTCGAATATTAATGGTAACACTTGGTGTATGTATGTGTGTATATTAGGGTGTCAGAATCAAAAAAGTTGCGAGTTCTCCACCGAAGTTATTAAGTTTATTGTATTCTAAAACTTCCGCCTAAATATTTCGTGAACATTTTAAGATTTACGTGAGCTGCTCTGATATCGAATTTAGTTAACTTATACACAAGTTATATGAACTATCCCAATATACATGGCAAACGAAAGAGTGCCAAGTAAGCTTGAATTTGGACACTAAGAAGATTTCTGAGGTTTTGGAAGAGAGTTGCCACCTGTTTAAAGGGAGATAAATTGAAATTATTTAATAAGTTAAATGAATTATTGATATATGGGTATCACTCGAAGGAGGGCTTGAAAAATCTTTATTTCTGAACTATATTTAGCAGGGTTGCCGGATATTTAAAAATTCAAATTCAACTTAATTCATCAGTTTTAAAATTTTGTATTGCAATGTCAAATGGAGGAGAATTAACAAGGTTTCAGCTTCAAAATACTTTTGAAGAGGGCTGCCACCTGTTTGAAAGTACTAATTGAATTAACTAATACAAAAATTATGTGAAGAGAGTTGCCGCTTGTTTAAAAAGTTACATTCTAGTCATTCAATAAGTTAAATGAATTATTAAAAGATGGGTATCAATATAAAGGGTTTGAAAATATTTATTTCCGAAAGAAATTAAGAATGTTTTAGTATGAAAATATTTTAAAAAGGGTTGCCATCTGTTAACTATCACACAAGATGTATGAAATATTGGGTGTCAAATGAAGGGGTGTTAAGAAATTTTAGTTTAGACATTCAGAATGTTTTTGATAGTATTTTCAGGGGGTTGCCACCTGTTTAAAAAGTTAAACTTAAATTATTTAATAAGTAAAATGAATTATTAAAGGATGGATATCAATCAAAATGGGCTTGAAAACTCTTTATTTCTGACCTTTATTTAAGAGGGCTGCCACGTGTTTGAGCAATCAAATTTAACTTAGTTCATCAGTTTATTGAAATAGATGTGTATCATAATGTTAGGCGAAAGAGATTTTAGAAGATTTTAGTTTGAAACAACTTTTGAAAAGGGTTTCCACCTGTTTGAATAGTCGAATTTAGTTACATAACTTATACAAAAGATTTATGAAATATTAACCGAAAGAGATCTATGAAAGCTTTAGTTTAAAATATCTTTGATACTAACTAAGTATATGTGTATATTATACGAAAAGGCATTTTTTTGTGATAGTCATTTCATTTCCACCGTCCTTCAAGTTTCCAAAAGCGAAAGGTCTTAGCCTGTAGAAGTGCGATAAGGGTTTATTTTAAAACATGGCCATCAAGCAAAAAAATTCGGTATCAAATACAACAACAAAATATAAATAAAGTGAGCGTTTTTTACCATGTAAATATCTCGTTGTTGTATGTTTGCAAGTTATGCAATCCGTGGAACGGCTTTGCAAGATTTTGATAATACTCTATTATAAATATAAACTAAAGTGGACCACGGCTGCAGGCTTTCGAAATACATATTGTGACCCCGCGCCACCTATCGGCTAATCGGAGTTATTTCCTTCCGTAAAACATTCCAAATATTAACAAAGTTTGAATTTTCGAGTCTCTCGCTCATTAGAAAGTTGGTTAAAAAGNATGAGAGAGCTAATGAATTGGCGAAGGCAGGAGGTTATTTGGATGAATCCGACGCCGTGAGGTTGGGTTGCCCGCTTGGGATAATCAAAATTCCTTGGACTGGCTAAAAACAGGGGTGTCTAGATGTACAGACTTGCAAGATATCCACCTATCCTACATATCTAAAGGAATATACTTCTTGGTTTCGTAGGTGTTTAGATCGGCAAAGCCAAATTTTCTTGTACCACTGAGAACTCTGCGTAACTTCAATTCCTTCTATCCAGCTAAAATCTGGATTAATTATGCAAGGACATTGTATTCTGTCTGCCTTGGTTTCTCATTATCCAAAGATTCTTTTCTTTCCCTGATATATTCTGAATTTTGAAACATTATAGTATTTTGTTATTTTTCTATTTGTAAATCTGTTTTTGTTAATTTTTTCATAATCTGCTTCGATTGTAAATCCTCGCTTTAAGTAGTCAGTAGGAACTTTTTTCATTGGCTTTATGGAAATAAATAAAATATTTGTTGCTGCTTTTCCTTTTAATGTAGAAGGGTTTCGGATGATGTGGCTTGAGGTTCCTATTCTTGCGGATTATTTGGATATTGCCAATTCTAGCCTTAAACAATTTTTAATAAAAAATGGCTCTTTAAGAATTATTTTTTGACATTTATTTAAATACTCCTTAAATAACCGTTATTTCTGACTTTTAATTTATAAATCCAAAAACAGTTATTTTTAAACCAAATAACAGTTATATTTGATTTTTAATTTATATGTCTCAGATAACAGTTATCGAAGACTTTTATTTATAAAAGTCATAAATAAAAATCAGTCACTGACCTTCTCAATCGAACACCAGCGGTCATTCGAATATTCGACAGCCAGCGGTTATTCGACGGTGAACGATTATTCCAATACCACTATTCGAAATTTCAAACTTTGTTCAAAAATTATAAAAATTCAACAGACTTTACCAATTATACCCGAAAGTTTGAAACTTTTTGCTCAGAATTTTTAGAAAAATTTTAGGTAAGCAACTTTATAGCAAATAAAATATTAGTGCGAGTTTTAAGACGAGAAAAAATCTTGTTGATTTTTAATATTTTTTTTTCAGCTGAAAGTATTGTGCATTTTCTTCCAAATAATTGAATTTTTTTTATATGGAATGTCTAGCATCGTCTGCAGAAAAACATATTAAAAATTAACGCGATTTTCTTGCGTCTTCAAATGTGTACTTTGACCTCCAAAAATTTAATGCATACTAAAACTGCAGCCCTAACTGCATATCTAAAAATTTTCTAGCAATTCTGAATAAAAGGTTTGAAATTTTTTGGTGTCATTGGTAAAGTTGGTTGATTTGTTTATGGTTTTTGTACAAAGTTTGAAATGTCAATTTTTATGTTGATGAATTATAATGAGCTAGACCTTTTGTAAAAAAATAATAAACTGGTCAAAGTGTTACTTAGCTTAATCAGCTGATCACAAGGGGACATACTACATGTAAATATATACCTACATATAAAATTCATATACATACATCTGGAAATATTTTTTACGAACATTTTCCGCATTCGTATGCTCATAGGCAATTCAATAAATTGGTACTGCAGACATGCCCCAAATTGACAGTGACTCTTTGCGGTTCAATAACGGCTACCGATTTCCTACGCCACTTTAGCATGTTAACATAATTTTACTCTTTTTCCCATACGGAGTATTAATATTAATTCGTTTCTTTCATTATCACCTCGCCACATTCAAGGCGTTTTTCGAGTGAGCATTACGAGGCGAAATGTCACGGGCACGCAAAACGTGGCCACGTGCTGAATGAATTTTGAAATTCAATGTTGAAGATGCCTGCGGAACATAAAAATTTAATTACATTTTCCCCGGTTCATATGCGTGCATGTACTACGATAGTATGTGGAGGAAAACATATAGGAAATGAATGATCGTTACGTTTACGCACAACAACAACGCATGCGTCTACCCAGATCTTCCGCCTTGCATGTAGCCACAAAACGGCGGACTAAGTAAATGTGTTTCCCATAAGTCATTTTGTTAAAAATTATGGATATACTAGCTTTGTAAGCGGCAATCGGTTATTTTTTTTTTTTAATTTTTTTACAAGAATTTATGTAGTCATTCGCGTAGATAATGTGAAATGCATAAATAAGAAAGTAGAGTTTCATGAAATTGAAAAAAAAAACAGGAAGATTTATACAAGGAAGTCGGAGTTATCGTCAAGTTCTTCGTAATGAATGCTCCGTAGCGAACTCCCTCAGAATGTAGGCGATTAAGAGTACACTTACATATATACATACATATTGTTGCATTGTATTTACTATATAAATGGGCATACTGTTACTACTGAAGTCAAGCAAATAAATACAAATTAAAGATTATATTTCTAGACAAAAACAGAAAGTAAATGAATGACAGCCGATAAGAATTGTACGCACAAACTTGATATAATATGAATAAGCATTCTGTAACTATATGTATGTTTGTACATATGTATATTAGGGTAACTCACCAGAAAAATTGCCGCTTCACCTAACAAA
>NW_016161560.1:32828-50315 GCF_001687245.7 Rhagoletis zephyria
ATGTATATTAGGGTAACTCACCAGAAAAATTGCCGCTTCACCTAACAAAACACAAAAATTGTCGGGGTATAGCTTTCGCCAATGGGAAAGTCCATTTTGTCTGCTGATCAGTGTTGGCTGATTTTTTATGTATTTTCGACCAAAAAACTTTAACCCTCAAAAACGAAGAGAGTTAAAATAGTAAATATTTTTTTTTATTTTATTAAACCTAAATAACAAAAAACGATTCATTTCAAATAAAATAAGATACATAAACCATTAAAATTATACTTAACTAAACAAAAACCTTTTCCTGACAGCGGTCGCCCCTCGGAAGGCAACGAAATACCTCCGAGTGTATTCAGTCATGAAAAACCGATTTTCATAAAAATACAATCGCCGGTCGGAGGTCAACATCAAGACGCACACAGCAAATTGGAGGAGAAGCTCCGCCAAACACTGAGTTAAGACTGCTAGTATATGTGGGTCAAATGTCCATTACAATGAAAAGTTTGGTGTCGGTTCCATATAAAGCGACATCTGTAAATGGAAGTGGAAGGGAAAGTGAAGTGATCCGTTTTAACAGACCACTTAGTCTGCGATATTGACCTTCTAAATCAGATTTCTTTTTAGCATGGAGTTGGAAAAACCCGCTTATTTCTAAACTTAAAAATTATTATTTTTTATTCGAGTTTAATGTAAGAACTAGCAGAAAGAATAAAATCATTTATCACCTAAACTACTGTTGAAACCGGCTGTTAGTCTCTTATCGAAGGTAATTTTAAGATACACATTTTACTTCGGCGGAAAATCCAAGCACTGTCTCCCAAAGGTTGACCGAACCAATATTCGACTTATACCAGACCAAAGCGGCATTTCTAACCTCTCCGTTACAATAATCACCAGATCGTCTACGTAACTGACAGCATATTGTAACCTTATAGTACTTTCAACCAGTGGCAAAAATTACCGATCATTTTTTATAAGACGTGGGCCACCTTAATGTAGAAACATATTTACTCGTACATATATGGGGTGTTCCATACCAAAACGAAGTGGGTTCACATTTTTTTTCTTGAAAAATTTTTCACATACAAATTTTTTGATAAAAACAATTAGTTTTTGAAAATATGCCATCTCAAAAAAAATGAAAAAAATAACAACGCTAGCTCTGGGTATTGCGCAATATTTAAGTATAGTATTAAGGGGTGCACTTTACAATAAATTGAGTTATGATTTACTTTTTTACAACGAAGTTGAGTAAAATGAGTACATTACAAATTTAAACATTTTTTATTTTTTTTTAGAATTTTTTTGAGTACGCAGTTTTGTAGCTCATTAAATTTTAATATAATAAAGTGCAAAAAGTAAAATGCAAGTTTTAAGCTACGGCTTTTTGCACTTGTTTCTTATGGAAGAAAATGAGCAAAACCGTTTTCAAAGATCAAAAAAAAAAAAAAAAATTTACTCCGGTTTTGCACTTTGTTATACTAAAATTTAATGAGCTACAAAACTACATACATACTCAAAAAAATTCTAAAAAAATTAAGAAAAGGTTTAATTTTGTAATGTACTAATTGTACTTAGTACTTACTAACTCAAATTATTGTAGAGTGCACCCCATAATAATATACTTAAATATAGCGCAATACTCAGAGCACTGTGATTTTTTTTAAATTTTTTTTTGAGATGGCATATTTTCAGAAACTTTTTTTTTATCAAAAAATTTGTATGTGGAAAATTTTTGAAGAAAAAAATTTTAAAAATATTTCTTTCCATAGAGAATTTTGATGTGTGTGTGTGTGTGATTTTTTTAGATATATTTTTTCTTTGCCCCGTTCGCGAAATATTTGCAAAACTTTTAAATCGACTTGTTTTTGATTTTGTGCTGTAAAGTATATAAAAATGTATTAATCAAGCTCAAATTTCATATTTATTTATTATTTACATATGTTTATACATCAACCCTAAAAATTTGAAATAAATCAAACACACGAAGTGTAAACCCCCTCCGTTTTGGTATGGAACACCCCATATACATCATATGTACAGTATTGGACATATCTATAGCACCCCCCCTTTCAAAGCGATATTGATTGCCACTTATGTTTAGTTATTTGTTTTTAAGAATTTTCAGTTAAAATACAGTTCATTCTCTAACAAAACCCATATAAATCCATGTTTTAAACTTTTTAAAAGACCGCAAAAAAACGCAACAAACTTTCCCTTAAATTTCAAACTTTTTTCTCAGAAGCTCTAGAATTTTTTTCAGTACACAGTTTTATAGCGCATTCAATTTTAGTCCAATAATGTGCAAGTTTCAAGTCGCTAAAGATTACCGTTGATTTTTTAGAATTTTATTTGTCTCATTTGCTTCCATATAACGACTAAACACAATTTATTTTTATATGGCAGAAACCCGCAACATCCTCGGCGAAAAAAATTCTAAAAAATCAACGGTAATTTTTAGCCACTTGAAACTTGCACATTATTAGACTAAAATTGAATGGGCTATAAAACTGTGTATTCAAAAAATTTCTACCGCTTCTGAGAAAAAAGTTTGAAATTTGGGTGAAAATTTGTTGCAGTTTTTTGCGGTATTTTAAACTTGAGTTTATGTGAGTTTTGTGAGAGAATGAACTGTATTTTAATTGAAAATTCTTAAAAATAAATAAATAAACATGAGTGGCAAACAATATGACTTTCAAATGGGGGTGCTATTGTATTGGTCAATACTGTATGTGCATTTGTACCCCATAACAGCTCCATTGACAGCAGTTGGGGTCATAAAGTATCTGAGTGGCATTAAATAATAAAAAAGAAAACAATTGCAATGAACTTGATAACGATAACTAAATAGTAAACAAAGAAATAAATGGAAGCGTGGGAAAAGCTCATCACCAGCCACTGTTTATAATCCTTTTCTATTTTTTGGATGCTTCCCTTTCAAATTCCCATATCAAAAAGAACAAAAAGAGATTTGGACAGCATCACATTTTTTTTTCAATTTACTGCTTCAGCGGCGAGGAAAATCCTCGTAAAACATTTCAAACACATTTTCCGAAATGAACTTGCCGCTAACACCAAATTCCACGACTGTCAGCTTGCATTCTTGGCTATTTTGATGGCTTGCGGAGGCTATTTTACTATTCTACATACATACATATGTATGTAGAGACTATGCAGCATCTGTATGCAACAACAGATGGGTCTGCTCAGCACATTGATTTGGTCGAATGTTGGAATGGCTTTCTTCTTTCTCCATGTGATGAAAAATTTATGTGTCTTTATGTATAGACTTATGTGTGTCGGTATAAAAGAATGATGAAATGCTAGTTCTTTTTCTTTGAATTTCGTCATTTGAGAAATTCTTGACACGCCACGCTTATTTCAGCGTACATACATATAGCCTTTGGCAACGGCATGCGATCAGAAGGTGCCCCATGGGAGCATGTCGAACACACAAAACTACATATGTAGCTATATGCGTTTGTATATGTATGTGTAAATAAGCACACAACTGTACATACATACATACATTAGCTATATGCTTTCATCCTGCATTTGCATCTTTTTTTAAACTGCTGCTGCTCGGCAATCTGTCGCTGGCCGTCCCCACTTTTATTGTGTGATAATTTAAGATATCGGGAATGCATAATAAATTATGCTTAAACGAACTTTTATGACCCAAAACAGTGCTGATACAGATTATTTTTGCTTTTAATTCTTTCTTTTTTTATTTCTCTTTTGACAAATGCTAATACTGTTGTTATTGCAATGCCGGTATCTGCTTACCGTATGCTTCCAGACTGATTTCCATTTTAATGTCCAAATTAGAATGATTTTTGGTTTGTGGTTATCGTGGTCGTCAGCAAGTCGCCTATCATTTTTGTTGCATGCAGCGTGCATATATTGAAATAATTTGTTGACTTCTGTTCCAGTTATGTAAATATGACTGCATACTGATAAATGTGTGCATACTGTGGCTACAAACATATTTACGTGTACATGTGTACATATGTACATACATACATATGTATGCATATGGATGTAGTTATCGACAGTGATAACAAATAGAAAATACCTTGGAGAATGGGTTCATTGCAACTGGGCACAGTGGGTAAATGCGAATGAAATACATATCTTTAGAATAAGAATGAAATTTTTACCTATACCAAGTCCAAGCCTCGGCTCAGTAGCCTCATATTTAGTTAAGAAATTGTCACTACAAAAATACACGTAGAATTAATGGTGGTTCGGTGACTTTATACAAATCTTTTGCTAACGCTTTTTAAAAACTTTTCAGCCCTCAGCTGCTATGTTGAATTAAGTTCTTCAAATACTGGTCAAAATGGACCACAATGAGAGGGATTAAAGCGCTGAAATTTGTACGAAAAAGTCTCGCTATTTTTAAGTTTAGGTCTCTAAATACGGGCATTATGATAGAAATCGATTTATATACTATGTTAATTTACACCTACAGTGGTCGAACAAATTATAACGGCACCATATTTTGACAAGTTTTGAAATTTTTTTGTTTTTGTTATTCAATTTTGGTTATTTTTATATAAAACTGTAGTTCATTATTTAACAAAACCTGTATAAATCCAAGTTTCAAACTTTAGGCAATATTTAAAAGAACTTCAACAAACTTTCTTGTTGTTGTGTTCACCAAAAAAATCTCTAACTTCTCTACGCCCAAACAAAAAATTCTCTACAAAATTCCTTAAAGAACATTTGTTCCGGCAGCGTTAAAAAATTTCAAAAATTAAAGCACATTTACATGAGGCGGTTTTTAATATGCATATATTATTATTTTAATATAGCACATATATAAGTTTTTTATTTAAATAAATCACAGTATGTGTTCATTAGTGCTCAAAGAAAACGAATTTATTTATTTATGAAAAAACATGAAAAGCAAAAAGCATACATGCGGATATTTTAAAGATGGTGATGTACATACCTTGGCGGCCGCTGTGGTCTGGGTTATGTGAAAACAGCAAGACGCACGCTACAAACCGGAGAAGAAGCTCGGCCAAAAACTAACATACATATGTATGTGTAGGCGCCAATCTATTATTATTATTATTAATATACGTTTTTAGCCACCATAACTTTAAAAATAGATTCTGAACATTTGTACGAGACGCATTTAACACATTCTACTTGCAAAAACGACCCTATCCTGCATATATTTATTCACATTTTAAAAATGCCTTAGATTTTAATATATATATATAAAATCTGCCCTTTTTCCCTACGCACGCATTTTTACAGCCAAAACTCCCTACATGTAGGGAAATTTCCCTACATGTGGAGCAGTGGTTGAAATTAACGGTAATTTTTAGCTATTTAAAACTTGCACTTTATTCTACTCGAATTCAATGGGAAGTAAAACTGCACACAGAGTTTTTGTAGGAGATCTAAATGAATAAGCTCGAAAGTTTTACGAAAGTTGATTGATATTTTTGAAATATTGCACAAAGTCTGAAACTTTACATGGGTATTTACATGGGTTTTGTTGAATAATGAACTATCAAAATTAAATAATAAAAAAACAATCTGTTGAAACTTGTCAAAATATGGTGCAGTGATAATTTGTTCGGCCACCATTATGCCACTTATAATGAAAATGGTAGCGTCTCCCACCCTTTTTTTTTGGAACGCTGTGGTATATGAACCTATTACCAGGTAGGGCTTGGACCAAATTTGGGGTTTCGCCTCCTCTTGCCTCGCTAATCTGTCCGATACCTCTATTCCCTCTATTTCCTTGTTGCGCATAAAACATTGTAGATGAGTGCTACTTATTGTAGATTGTAAGGGTGTTAACTTTTTCCATGTAAACTAACACCAAGACATCGCTTATGGTCTCATCTATCGTTACTTGCACCTGATGGTTAAATGGTTGTGAAAGAGAACTTGCTGTAAATTCTTGTTAAACGTAACTTATTTTCTTCATTGGTAGTAGGTATATTTAAGATACCTCACGCGGCTCTTTCCTCGACTAGGGATGTTCACCCCTGCGCTTTTCTACAGAGTATTTGGTTCACTGTAGGTAGGAAGCTGTCGTGGAAGCCTCACATTGAAGAAGGAGCAAAGAATATATACTGCTGTAGGGAAAAATTGGTAAGACGCCGAGCACAGCCTCTAAGGTAATTTTCTTACTCTACGAATTCATAATGAAGCCAATAACTTTTAGCAGGGTATTTAATAGCCAGAAAGCTGCAGTGGACCTCGTAACACCTTCATTAGAATTGGTGGGGTGCTTAGAACCATTCTTACTCCGTTCCTTGAACCTCAGGCGTAACATAACGGCCGTCGACATCGTAGTTAAGGTTGCTGCAGCTTAACTAATTCTTAACTAAGTGATGACCTGGACACATTTATAATACATATAGCCCCATTTTGAACAGAAACTCCCTGGGAGGTTTCTATCTCCACTTTCCTCTTATCATGAATAAAAATTCCCAGATGATTTTTTATTTTAAATGGCGAAGTTGAGCTGCCAAAAAACTGTCGAACAGCTCTTTTGAAGTTCGGATTTTTCCCAAATTTCCGGGGAAAATGCTACTCTCTGTGAGTTAAAAATTGGAGGATTTCTTTCTCGGGAGAAACCAAATTCCCGGAGAACAAACTCCTTGAGAGTATTCAGAATTGGTCTGATCCTTTTTTGACTTAATCCCTGATAACACTACGTGGCTATATTCATGCCAATTAGCTTCTTCTCAATCCATTTCATCCCTCAAAATATCAGTGGCCGAGGAGAGGAATTTGGAAGAAGACACTGATCCTTGGAAGAGTCGATTTAGCCTTTCGTTAACCGAAAACGCTTTATCAACCATACATTTAGATTTCCAGATCACTGAAGCGTTTTTGGGCAGAAGTAGATGGCATTAAGGAGGTAGTAGATTGGCTGCACAACTGCTTCACTCCGTCATGTATTGTGTCTACTCGAATAGCCAAGCGGAAATCAAGGCCTTGGTCCTTGCGCTACTTAATTTTAGTGATCTGAGGACCTTTAGATTTTAAGCTTTCATTACCATAGGTGCCATTGTTTTACTATAACATCTACTTTCTCATTTATAAAAATAATTGAAATAATATTGTTTTATTATTATTATTTTTATTACCACTGTGCGCAACACTTTTGAGACCTCTTTAATGCCATTCTAAATGTGAAAAAGGGGGGGCATCGTAACGTAACACGATCTTCTGTTTAGACATTGAGTAAACAATTTTGAGGGCGTAAGGAAACAAGTCATAATTCCTTTGTATTTTTAGACTTATTATGTAGTTCATTTACATGTAAATATATGGTATTTACTTAAGTTGGCGACTGTCAGTGTTGTTATAATGATGAACAACTTACACACGTACATACATATGTAAACATTTTATCTCTGTGAATGCTAGTACTTTAAGGTGAATAGTAAATAGAATATTAGAGGTTGTGATCTTCATGCAATGCACGTATGTACATAAATATGTATGTATGTAATAGTAGTCAAAGGGTTCCCGGAAATGTAACGGATGCCCATTTTGGGTGAAAAATAATTTCTTCAATTTCTATGCCAGCTTATTGCTAAACAATTTCAAAAGTTTGATGAACAGAATCAAGCTTTCTGAGCTGATTATACCTTTACTGCCTCCGAGAGGGCCGCGGCCCAAGAGACCGCGAGCTCGGAAATAACCTAACCTTTTTAACAAAACTAAGTAAAGCTGTAACTTTTTTAGTACTTAAAATCAGTTAAAGTGAGACACAACTAAAGACCATATGAGCATACCCCCAGAATGGTCAACCAGGACCGAGAACTAAAATGAACAATCTTTTCTATGGGAGCTATAAGTTATACAGGCAGGTTCTGCAATTCACTTCCGTGTGAATTTCAATCCCATTTCATTTGAATTCAAAGTGACTTTTGTTGAAATTCACTCGGAAGTGATTTGCAGAACCTGCCTGATAGTGGTCCGATTTTGATTGCTCCGATAAATCGAAATTTTAGTCGCATATCTCGAAAACTGGGGGACTAAATTGCGTTCAAACAGACAGACAGATGGACTTGGCTAAATCGACTCAGCTCTATGGTTCGATCATTTTGGTAAATATTTATGTAGGACTATATCTTTTTCTTCTGGTACTTACAAACATTGGACCAAATTTCTAATACCATTTCATGTTCATTAAAGGCATACTTAAGCTTATGTATATATAAAAAAACTAATAGAAATATTTCAACGCAAAATTAATTACATTATATCACTTTGATATAAAATTAAACGTTTTAGAATATTCTGTTCCATTTCGCAGATTCTTGCATTTTTCAATTTGCAGCCAAAAGCAACTTCCATTATTCGTACATTTGCGACCGCATGTTTGTTGCTAACATAACCCAGCAAAATTCGATCGAAATATAAATAGATAGTAACAGTTTATGTTTTCTTTGTTTTTTGAACTTCAAAAGCGAACGAACGTACGGTTTGCGACCGTTGGAAATGCCCATATATGTACATATACTTCATTTTATGTCGTCCTCTGCTTTCCTGAAGCATGTATTGCATTAATGTCATTTGTTCCAATTCCTGTGCCTACAGCTAGTGCTGAACGATCATTTTCGAAACAAAAATTAATAAAAACCTATTTGAGGAATTCTATAAGACAAGACAGGCTACGTAACTTGGCTATTCTGTATATTGAAAATACCAAGGCGAATTGGGAGAAAATAGAACAAATCCATTGAATTTTTAATACGTTTAAGGCTATTAAAATTTAAAAAAATTCAAACTACATGTCTTCTTGAATTTTTTATAATTTTTTGAAACCTGGTACTTTTCGATATACATACATATATACCACGGATTTTGATACCTTGCATAATAAGCTATACCATAAAAGATTTTTTTCTTTAAATAGTCAGGCAACAATTTTGGCCACCTTTTCAGTGGTCTGGCCCTTTTTGCACCGTTATGAACCCCACATATGAAAATTACAACCGAATATATAAAAAGTCTGCGTGTGTAATCAAAAATTTTTTATTTTTTTTGAATTTAACACAAAAAAAGTAATGTGATTCCTGTTAAAAATTGGCTTCGTTTAACGAACATTTTACGAATTAGGCGCACATCATAATATTCGTTATAATGGACGCCCACTGTATTTATGTAGATTACGGTGCCTAACAGTTTACTAACAGCTTCAACGGCTTAGCATACATTTTAACAGTAATTTTCATAGCAATTCACTAAACATATAATTTTCTATGTTTTCTTAACATTGCAGTGCCATTCCTGTCAGCTGCTCCAGTCGAGGCAGTTCCAGTAGATACAAATGCCACCACCGCCATTCCACCACTGCACGCAGTCGACGAAGTTGAATTCACCACTGTTATTACCCCACAATTAGCCAATATCCAAACCACTTTTACCATACGTGAAACTGAAAGCGACCAAAGCCAAGAAGCAACGAATGCGGATATCACTATTGTGAATGAAACGGAAGCAATTTCATTCAACGTTACCAGTACGAATCACTCCAATTCAACGATATCATTAAACGTGCCACAAGATGTTAATAACGAAATCTCGCAAACTGTCAATGAGGGCACGACCACAGAAGTTAGGGACACACCAGAGTTAATCAATCCAAAATTCGAATATACTGAAACCTTACTTACCGGAAATCTCGAGGAGACCATACGTAATTCAGTTAAAAATGAAATTGAGTTTGAACCGACATTGGATCTGCTGTGGCCGAACATCTTCAACAGGCTGCCGCTCTAGAGGAGCTGCAAAAACACAGTGAAGAGCTCTCGGCTGAACAAAATGCAAACATCACGACAATGCCGAACAGAGTGATGCTGCTGATGTAGTAACAGAATGTAAGTTATAATATTCCTTTATAAATTTACTTTAGTTGATAACCCAATAACTGTATTTCAGTGACATCCACTACTACAGTGCTACAGATAGTACTTCAGCTGGATATTCTTCGTCCGCAGAAACAGATCTTTCAATATTCTTTCCCGCACAAGCCGAAGACCGGCCAACGACAGAACAGAATCTTACGGGCAGCCAAAGAGGTGACAGAAATCTGAATGTAAATGCAAACGAAAATTTCGAAATTTTAAACGAAAATGCTGTGGCAGAAAATGAGATCAACGAAGATGGTGAAATGCAAAATATTGAACGAGAGAAAAACGAAAATCATGATAGACTACTTGGAGAAGTTAAAAACACCACATCCACTAGCTGGATCCTACGTGTGAGCCAAAGCTCTACACACATGACTCTAACGAAATAACTGAAGACGGTGTCCAATCGCACCAAAAGGTTGACAATTCTCAAGAGAATAACGATAAGGCAGATCATTCTAGTGAAAGTCAGGAAAGTATTTATGTCGAAACTGAAAAGAGGGACAATGCTGAAATCAATATCAGCAAATTATCAGATGACTTGAAAGAAAGCCTGAAGACAACTCAAAAAGGCATCGCTGATGTTGAAACCGAAGAGGAACACATCGCAACAGAGGTTACGCCAGTTGAAGGAGATACACCATCGCTATCTATAGTTTTGAATGAGAACCTTACGGCTACCGAACCCGTCGAAGCATTAGAAAATGATCCACTGGAAGAACTTATACACTTCGAGGAGAGCCAGTCTTTGCTTAACGAGGAAACCGACACAACTGTTCAGCCCGAAGCTGTAAAGAGTGCGCATATTGTGATCAAAAAGCCAGGTGTAGAATTAGAGGTAGATCAAATTGAACCCCTACATATCGAGGTACAGGAAAAATCCACCATCACAGCAGACATAGAGCTGGAAAAATCGGAGGTAAACGAAAACTATGTTGAAGAGAAAACCGCTGGAACGACTTTAAATCCGCTTGTAGAAGATGATGGTATTGAAAAATTACAAGGTATACAAAGCGAGGAGAGCACCAACAAAGAAACTGCGACTCAATTGGAACTTAAAATGAAAAAAGAAGCCCTCTACGAGCCCCTAGTGAATAATGAGATACGTGACGTAGAAATCAATGCAGAAATTAACTCCGAAAATGACAAACCCAGCGAAGCTGAATATAAAATTGACACAGCTCAAAATGAACTTAGCGACCCAGTGCAGCAAAAGATTGATGCTATTACTGATGCAACAACAAACAATGAACTCCACGCACAATTTGAGGAGAAAGCAGATGATCTTAAGGAAAACCAATACCTTATCCAAGCCAGCAATGAGCTTGTTCACCATGAGGTTCAATCAACCACAGCTCAGACGCATGCTGTTGCAAGTGAACTCACAGTTCAAGAGCCAGTGACAGAGGACAGCAGCGTAGAGTCGAAAAGCCTTGCCTCGACAACAACAGCACAGTTGGAGCAATTACACATTTCACTTTTTAGCACAACACCCAACCCCAAGTCCGAAACTCAAGGAACCGCTACCCAAACGACAACTGAGTCAGAAGCTACTACCGCAGCAAAAGAGTTCGAAGCATTCGAAGATGAAAGCAACAGTACCGACGACCCAAATATAGTGCCGATTTTGGTGGGTGTTAGCGCTGCACAGGGTGATGTCACCGCCTCAACGAAAGGTTCACGCTCCATTAACAAACATCATCCGATGCTGTTCAAAACTGTGGACGCCACCCTTGCCGCAGTGATGTTCGACTCTTTTCCACCACAAGACGCCGATCAGATGTTCAATGATCATTCGGCTGCCGAGAGTGGTGGCATCATTGGTAAGCCGCTGCCAGCGCGTAGCGTTAGTGAAGTGATACCCTCTACGCTCTTCACGCGCTCCGGTCTAATCATTGTGGTTTGCTCCATATTTGCGTTCATGTTTGTGCTTGCATCGGTGGTAGGCTTCCTCATTTCATTCCAACGTCAGCATGGTACATTAGATATTGAGATGCAGGAACAACGTTGTGGCAAGGATAATCTCGACGAGGAGGACGAAGAAGCTGGCACATGCACGCGACTGCTGGAAGTGGAGTTGCCCAAATCATCGATAGTAACGGTTGCTTGCGAGGAGATGGAGGAGTGTTTGTAGGAGGAACATTTCAAGTAGTACATACATACATACATATGTAGTTAATTTAGCACTCAAGAGCGCGGCACATACTGTAAATAGATATAGACATACGATAGTATGTTTACATTTTACACACACACACACACATGCACCCATAGTCAGTTATGCATACATATGTATGCACATTAGGGTGGTCCAAAACTGCATGTGAAAAAGTAGAGTCGGAATTTTTACGCTCCCACCCACTCCCACTAGGATTGTTCTCTACCCGAAAAACAGTATACCCTTATTTTTTTTTTTTTGAAATCAAAAATTATTTAGAGGTCGCTCAAAGCACCTAAAGTTTTCCATGTATTTTAAATGGGGGTAAAACCACTTTTCTTATAAATGGTATAGAATTCTTAAAAATCATTGTTTTTCTATCAGAAAACCCTGCTTATCTGCAGGAGATTCCCAATAATAATAACCAATTTTTTATTTAAACATTTTTTCATCGCAACTATAATTTATAGGTTCGCCAAACACCGCCCACAAAAAGCCCGTAAAATGCAATGAGGGGACCAATAAAAAATCGTTAGTATTTAAAAATGGTTAAATAAACAATTGGGTATTATAATTGAAAGTCTCCTGAAGAGAACCACAGTTTTCCGATCGAAAAATATTGATTTCTACGAAAAGTGGTTTTTCCTCATATAAAATTACATGGAAAACTTTTAGCGCTTTGAGCGACACCTAAATATTTTTTTATTTTAAAATAAATAAATAGGGGTGTACTTTTTTTTTATATAGAACAATCCTAGGGGGTGAGAGCATAACATTCCCGACTTTAGTGTTTTTTGACCACCCTAATGAGCATACTCAAAGAACATAGAAAACCATAGAAACATAGGAGTGGTAGAGAAAACCGAGTAACCGCGTTTTTTATGTTCTTTGACACACTTATGAATGCATGCACTTTGCGCATCGGGGAAAGTGCTTAGTTCATTTACATACTTAGTTCGTATCAAATCGAAACACAGACTGTAATCTTTAATTTTAATAGCAATATTATATTGTGTAAGTTATACGAATAACATAACGATTATTCTGCCATATTTTTGAACCATGAAACATATGTTTTCAGCATTCGTTTTGTTGCATACACTTATTTAGATACTAAGTTATATTTTCGTTTTTAAATTACTTAAGCCATCTTAAGTGGAATGGTTCTATATAATGGTAAAAATCCATGAAACTAAAGACCGAACATTTAACTTTAAATAATCTTCGATAACACTAGCCTAATTCGTTTGCAACTGAGTACCGAAAGAACGCCCAACTCGGTGAAAATTTCCTTTATCAGAGCTCACGCTCAGTAGTGCTGTTTTTCGCTTTCAAATACTACGCATTCGGTCGTTTACTTTTCAACCGAAAACCTGCCTCAACTCGTATAAATATCCGAGTTTGTATTTTGGCGCCTTGCATGTATTTCTTAATCTGACCTAGTGGTGTTCTTCTGCTACTCGGTTGCAAAAGAATTAAGCTATTAGTATAAGTACGCATGATCGCAGTGAACACCACATCCACGAACATAATTGCATTAATTTATACAATAACGTGAATTTTCTGTAAGTCAATCTTAGGTTATAAATTCCAGTTAAGCTATTGCAATGCATGTAGCAAGTTTTTTTTTTTTTGATAAATAAATGGGACTATAAAAACACAAATATTCTGTTAATATAGTGTTTCGTTTTCGATTGGTTTGACTACCAGAGACATTTCCACAGAAATACTATCGTGGAAATCTCCCGATTCCAAAATACTTGGGACACCTTTTCTCCATTTGAGCAATTGATGCAGGATAGGTTAATGTGGTTGCCCCAAGGCAAGGAGTACACTACGAATGGTATTTATTACAAAGTTAAGTTATAGCGAAAAACGCTGTCTAAACCGCAGTCTAGCATAATCTGGACAGTCTAAAAGGATGTGTTGAGAAGATTCCACGACGTCGTGACGAAAATGATTCACCTCGTCTAAAACTTCGTTTGGTCTCGAAAGGCTCTGAGAGGTCCTTATCAATTGGGACGGAGCTAAAAGTTGTTTTGTTTCTCTTCTTACTATCAAAAGCGGTTCTAAAGTCGTCAGAAATTTGGTTTTAGTCGATTTTCTTTTCAAGGGTCTTTGCTGCCAGCTTTCAACATTTCTGCCGGTGTACCGTCGCACAATGGGGCCGCTTCATAGAGGGCGAGAGTAATAACAGAGTACAAATCTTGTGTTCATAACTACTACCAGTTCCTGCGTACAACAACTCAAAGTTAACTTTTCAGTCATAAAATTTTTTTTCGATACCCCGTGTTTAGGCGCGACTGCTAACATCGGGCGCCTTAATGTATGCTATGTACTGCTGCATGTGCAAAAATTTCCTTTATGCAATTTATAAAATTTTTTTTCTGGTTAAAAAAGTTGCAGACAATATCCGTTGGATTTAAAAAAGATAATATAAAGTTTTAGCCAAAAAGAAAATTGAAACTTGAAATTGTATTTCAAAGCCTAATTGTTTCTTCCGACCCTCTTATTACAAGTTTAAGGCCTTACAAACATTTAGAAAAAATCATTTGATCCAAAAGTAAAAGACATGTTTTAAGAAGTGAATTTTGAGCATACATAAACTGAATCTGATGCTTCTGAAGGCGAATTAAACTTTTCATCATGCATTGTACCGTTTTCTCATTGATTCTATTTGAAGTAATCTTTATGGCCCTTTACCATTATTATAATGTACATTATTTTATTTTTCAGTCTTAATAACACGAAGTAAGTGACTAAATGGAGAGAGTGGTGCACGCGGATGATCTCTTTTTATTCTTTTTCACTAAATACATATTTTTCAATTTAACCAAAAAAAACTAGTTTTTTGAACAGTCTTAGTACACAAAGCAATGGAAAATTTTTATAAAAATGATGCCATATTTTCCTTTTGAATGTGTTTACCGCATTTTTATGGGAAAATACCGGTTACAGACTTTTGAGCATCAACTTGTATGAAGCCTCATTGTCCGTCGGCGCGTCAAAGATTGTTGTTTGGAATCTGCATTATTACCGTTCCACTGTGTCTTGGTCGATATGTTTGTGTATACCAGAAGAAAGTAAAATAACGCTTGCTTTCGGTTCTTGATATTAAATGTAACTCCTATTGTCCATACGTGAACCACCCTTCCAACAAGAAGGTAGAAGGTACTCTATTGAACTAAGGTACTCTTGGAACTTATATTTACTATCGAGGTTAGAAGATATCTCAGAGCAGAAGCTTGATAGGAACATCGCAGACTGTTTGCGTAAATAATAATAATCGTTCACTAAATGCCCCAGCGGATGTACGGCCAACATATTACCTTCTTAATAGTCACTGTTTTATTACTGCCAGGAAATACTAGTAAAATCACGTCCAAGAGGAAAACGAAAAGATTTTCTTGGTTAATCATCATGTGGCAGCTACTAAAGTGCTCTGAATCTTCTTACAGTAAATTTTTATGAGAAATTTCTGACCAGATTGAGTGTAGCATTTCTACCTCAACCTTGATTACCTCAATCTACTACTCAATTTAGTTTTGACAACAAGTAATCCACGAATATCCAGAGTACATATCTGGATTCAAGGCATGGTAGGCAGTTACATATATGTATTCGCTCCAACGAACTTTCATGATATCTCAACCGTCGTCAACACCGAGAAAAGAGTTTAATTACGTCAACTAAATATGTTTCAGTCAACTCATAATTTTGTTGTAGCTACCTAATTTGTGTACAGTTACCAAGTCAAGTGTTGAGAGAAATATATTTAGCTCATTTTTTCTGAGCGTACCTTATCATGGAAGCGTATTCTGAGTAGTTTGGTCTTGGCTCGCAGAGACATTCCAAGGAACAAAGGTGCACATTAAACAACCAAGATGGAAAGAAACTACTCATAGTTAACTATTCTGAAGCAGCTGGAATTCCATTACCTTTCTATAAGTAACAACTTGAAATTGGCCCCCCTGTTGGAGGAAAATATGCATATCATTTAGTTAAGATAATAACGGTAAAAAAATTTAATATCTCTATACAACTTGTTTATTGAGGTATCCTAATGGCGACATTATTGGTTTTTCTTGCTATTAGGGGCCCTTCGTTCCGTATTGTGGATTAAGCGGCTATTGGGCATCACCTATTTGAAAAAAAGAGAGTAATTTAAAATAGCGATTCAAGTAAAAATGAAGGCAAACCAGTAAATATATATGCATATAAAAAAATACCAGGGAAATATTAAATATTAAAAATAGGTTACTCTCTCAAAAGTGTCAAAAATGTGTCAACCCGTGACAAAAGTGCCCAGAGCGTGAGGAACGCAAAAAAAAAACTTTTCGTGCCCGGAATCAACAAATTAGTTCCAAACAATGATTTTTATATGTATTTATCTTATATAGCTTATACAATTAGCAAATGCCTACATTTCTTAACCTTTAGTGCTATTTTCCATTTTTGTATTGTACAAAATTTGCTACAGCGATTGTTACTTCAAATTAATTTCTTGTACATTTCTACCTGGAAAATAAGTCGGGTGTTCTGGCAAAAATTTTGATTAGTTTCACTTTTATTTCAACATATTTTGATAAAAAAAAAATACTGATAAAAATAAAATATTTCACACAAACAACAAAAAATATAATCGATAATCGCGTGAGGCTATAGCCTCAAAATTTTAAAATGCGCTTAGTGGCATTGTGCTACTATGATAGCACGGCCGAGTAATCATAGTAAAGTTATGTACAGTAGTCGAACAAATTTTAGCCGCACCAAATTTTCACAAGTTTTAAAATATTATTTTTGCTGTTATTTAATTTTGGTTAGTTTTTTTTATAGTTCATTCTTTAAAAACATCCGTATAAATACAAGTTTAAAGGCACTGTCACATGCCAAAATTTTGTGCATATCGTATCCCAATTGTGTGAACACCCAAAGTATTTTTCTTTATCCCAATTACGAAAATTAATTTTTTGGTACTTTTCAATAAAACATCGCTGTATTGTACCAATCTTTTGACTACAAAAAAAAAAAAAAATCCAATAGCCCAATATAAAAATGTACCAATCGAGTGACACTGCCTTAAAAATTTATGTAATAAAAAAAATCAACAAAATTTCGTTAAAATTTCGAGGTTTTTAATTAAATTCTGAGTATGCAGTTTTGTAGTCCATTGAGATCTAGTAAAATAAAGTGCAAGTTTCAAATGGCTAAACATTTCGATTGATTTTTTAGAATTTTTAAACAGTTCGAAATTTGTACAAAAGTTTGTTGAATTTGTAAACTTTTCTTCAAAAAAGCTTATTAATAACGAATTTATTATTATTTGCACTATGCACTTTTTTTTTTGAAAATTTGGATTTGGTTTCTGCGCAAAAATATTGAAAATGATGATAGAAATGTTGTATAGCTTTGACATGCGGAAGCCCCTCAACAGGTCGT
>NW_016161561.1:0-7162 GCF_001687245.7 Rhagoletis zephyria
TGCAATTCGATTCGGAATTTGGCTCGAAAAACCAAGGCATATTGAACAGGTAGTAGCAGCAGAACAGCTGATTTGATTTTTTTTTTCAAATTATTTCATCTCTAAAATGTCAAATATTCGGCCTTATCGCGAATTTCCCGTGAACTAATATTCCCAAAAATTATAAAGCAAAACAATAACAATTTTTCCCAATTTGTTATTATTTTACCTGTAAAATTATGGCAACGATTTATTCACAAGGAGTTGGCAATAGGGCTGATTGTTATTTTTTTCCAAAAAAAAATTATATTGTCGAAATTTATTTGCTTGTGAAACCTTTTTTCAGCAGCTTTTGCAACACTGTTTTTGGGCCTTGCAAAAAATTCGCATACATTTTAAAATTTTTATATATTTTTTTGACACTTTAGATACCAGAAGAAGCAATAACAAAATATGTACACGTAAATGTTGTTTTTGCTTTAATGCTATACTACCTGATTCCTATACCTTGGCTGAAACAAATTTGAATGAACCTCGAAAAAACTGTCGCTATAACGCAACTTACATGTGGTATTCCCCGTCCATCCATTCGGTTGCCCATCTCATCGATGGGTCCCGTCCAACAGCACACACTCAACCGATGCGTCACATAACCGATAATTATCATGATCACCATTAGCAGTCCCACGCCCAGCACAAACACCAACCATGGACTGTTGGGCATATTTTGTAGATTCTTTTCCAGTTGTAATGCGAAAAGTATTAACACCGGTACCGCAACAACACCAACTAATATATCGACAATATGGCGGCGATCATTGCTGCCATTGGCAAGATCATTGTTGTTGCTGTTGATCATGTTGCTCAAGCTGGTGGTGGAGCGCACCGTGTTGATGCTATGAGCGTGCAGGGCCATCCTGAAAGAGAATAAAAGTGAAAATTGTTAGTGAATAAGAAAAAGCGACAGAAAAATGAAATGTTAGGAAGGATTATGTATTCTCTAAAATTAGATAATATTAAAACATAAATCTACCAAAAATTTAAAACATTCTTACAAACCATTTTGTTACTGGAGTGTTTTCGAATCATATTACAAAACATACTTTTTGAAGAATAATTCCCAAACTTTCTAAAATTTTTGTGAAAATTTTTTAGTAAAAATTTTGGAATTACAATATTTTCGACCTCACTTAGAGGCCTATTCTGAACATCACCGAACAATTTGTAAGCGAAAATTTTATTAACAAAAGTTCCCTTTTTAACTTTATTTATCGGTTACACATTTTTTATTGTTAGCAGTCACTTTAAAAGTTGCTGTTAAATAGTATAAAGTCAAGATTTTTCATTTTGGCAGTCTAAGCACCAAAAGTCTTTAGTCAACGTGAAAAGAAGTTGCGTCAGGAAAATTTTTGAATTTTGTCGGAATATTTTCTCATTCAGGTTTTGTTTCTCTATCTGCAATTTTCACAAAAACTACTTTGCGATCTTAGAACCCTTGTGGGACTTATCTGACATCAGCGATTTTAATTCTGACTTTGCAAGTTAATAGCAAATTCCTCTGTCAGGCGTTATACAAGGTCAGCATTAATATCACCGATGACAGTTAAGTTTTAGGTGGATTTTTGTGAAAAGTGCAGATAGAGGGTATTCGAATATAAGCCGGACGGACCGTATCCCAACCTGGAGGCAGGTGTGGTAGAGGGGTGTTCTGTTCTGTGGCGGGAGCACTGCATCAAAACTAGGTTCCGGCTTTCGGACCACTGCACTGCCTTTCAGGCGGAAATATCTCGATCAAGTTATCATCCAATTAATCCTCAATTTCATTGGCAGTCATTAGAGGACTCACAAAGACCAAATAGGATCATAGTATCACCAGGTGCTATAGCAGAGGTACACGCATATACATATTAAATTGATTAAAGTTCACATGCAAATATATACATAAATCTATATTTGTTTGGTGTCAACAAAATGCAAGCCAGCAATTGCGGTATTTATTGAGATACGTACCACCTAAATGCGCACTTGTATACCTTTTATTTACATTACTCATTATCTTATTATTTTAACTGTCATATTTACCAGTAGTAAACATTAATTAAATATTCTGAACAGTCATTGTGGTTTGCATAAAAATCTTACAATATACATACACACATATACATATATACTTTATATAAGTATTTCCCCTTAACTATTTTTGGCTTGTAATGAGCTGCACGTTTTATATGCTTAGATAGTAAATAGTATTTAGTTGCACAATGCCTACGGTGACCATCCGTCCTTTATTTTAAAGGACAGTCCTTTATTTTAATCCCCTGTCCTTTATAATTTTTTTCAAAATAAAGGACGAATTTTGTCCTTTATTTCTTAAACTGTCCTTTAAATCAGCTCTGCATTTTTCAGAGTTGATAAATTTTTAAACGCAGAATATGCAAAATAAAGATGTCCCTTATAAAATGTAATGAAAACCTTCGCCAGTTTGTTTCGCACCCCACTTAAGGGTTTCTATTTAATTGGTAATCTTTGTACAATCTATAAAGCACAGGGAAAGTTGTGCCCAGGATCGTGTTGCACGCGGAGTTTCGAGAACAATAAACCCCCTGCTGCACAGTGGTTCAAAACTGGCATTTAGTGTTCGTAATTCACTGGCGCCTTCATTTTTCACTTAATATGATTAATTTTTATTTTTTTATGAAAGCTTACGATATTTTCAAGATACCAGTTGAGCCTGATTTCTGAACTTTTATTTGATTATATAAAATTTTTTAGAGCAAAATTCAGATAAAGTAGCAATTTTGAAGAAAATGTATTCTCCTGTTCAAGTCATTTATTAACTAGTTGAAAACAATTATATGGTTCTCAAAAAAAAAAAAATACACAAAAAAAATTTGGAAATGTTATAAAAAAATTTTCACCGAAATAAATATTTTTTTGGTTTTTAGTAAAAATTGGTTGAAAAATGAAGGCTTCGGTGCATTATGAACATTAAATTCCAATTTTGAACCACTGTGTGCTGGCTTCGTCGTGCAGTATGAATTATGGTAAACGCATTTTGGTAGCAAAGGATTGCGAAGCCTTTTTGAAAAAAGTCCTTTATTTTACGTTAGTTAATATGGTCACCGTAACAATGCCGCATGACCGAGCACGAGCAGCCGAGTGGCGGTGTTTATTCCAAATTTATTTGCATTTGTTGATATGGGAATTTGTTGTTGCGGTTTATGCATTGTTTTTCTCTGCTCTCAGTTGAGTCAGCTACACGTTGCACTTATCAATGTTTAATGCCGTTATTGTGAATTTTATCTGTTAAAAACAATTATTGTTTTTGTTTACGCCAAAATGTAGAATGCGATTTTATTTACTATCATTAGCCTTTTACATACATTCATATGTGCATACATATATACATAGGTACTAGAGTTTTACGCCACCGCCGCCCTTTTTTATCATTCTTCACACGCTGCCGCCAAGTTACGAAAATATCGGCGCGGCGGCGGCGTTCGGCGCCTAAGGAGTTTTGTATAAAATTTTAATGATGTATGCACATTGAAATAGTTATATCGTTTGAAGGAAATACTACTCGTATAAATAACGCTATTTTACGAAATGAAAATTACATTTTTTAAGAAGATTTTTTATTACCTGCTTTGGGCCACTGAATAAAAATATGATCTCCTTTTTTTCAAAAAACAAAAAAAAAAAAACTAATTCAGAAAAAACATAGGAAACATGTTTTTCGATCGAAAGCTTTTTTATTACAGTTAAATTAGAGTCGAGCACTGGTAATATGACGATTTTTTAATTTAATTTAAGTTAATTTTTTTCAATACTTCTTTTTTATATACTACAACAACAAGAAAGTCATCAAACATCAAAAACTTTACCGGTAATATCTCAGAAAGCAGTTTTAACAGAACTGCCCCTCTTCCATAATAGCCTATTTCCACTAAAGGTTTAACTGCAGTTTAGAGCTCAGATAAGCTCCAAGAATTCCAACATGAGGTAATCGGCAAGGTTTCTTTCTTAATATTTGCTTTTTTCTTCTCGTTTGCTTCTTAACTTAATAAGAAGAATTACCCTCTTTGAGTTGTAATCTCCTTATTGCAATAGGCATAAACTGCAGTTAAGGCTTGGTGGAAATCAACTATAACTCCTCAAAATATTGGAGGTAAAACAAAAACAAGTTGATTTTTCTTGTGTATTTTTTTCTGTAATAAAAGGTTGGATATTTTTTAAACAGACTTTTAATAAAAAGCAAAACCTTTTCTTGCGAATTTTTACATTCGTTAGTTATATTATTCTTGGATCCCACAGACGTATGCAAGTAATAGGTGGCTGTGTGAAAATTACGTTTTCTACACAGGGTTAAAGTTCCCACTTTTTTGGTAAAAATTTGTATTATTTTTCATTACATTCGGTTAACCTTAGAAAAATTTGGCGCTTAATATTTTAGTTTAAATTTAACATCTTTTAAAAAGAGGGTAAAAAAAGCCCGTTCTGTTGGGAGTTGATGGGTTAAACTGTTGGAAAAAAGTAGACCAGCCGCAATCAATAAGCCGAAAAAATAACGGTAGATAAGATTATTACAAAAATTTATTAATATCGACATAAATTACTACAATAACTTAACTTTTTAATTCTTATTACTTCTTTAAATTAAAATAGTACATACGGATCTGTAGAGAACATAGAGGACCATGTATGTATGTATACATACAGGATAGCTCCACTGCGGCTTTAATAAGTATAAGCGTGGGCCGAAAATCCGCTTTTTTAGAATCTTGATTGGTAATAGCAAAAATACGGTTCATAATCTTCTAGAAACAATCTGTGTGAAAGATGAAAAATTTTTGGATAATATCTTAGGCTCGCCCAAGTCAAGTGTTAAAAAAAAAATGTTTCTTAGCCTATTTCGATTCTCTACAATAAAAGTCTATATACCTAATTACTTATGTGGTACTAATACTTTCGAAAATACTTGCGATTTTAGTAAAAAAAAAATATTAATTAATGTGTTTATTAATTTTTATTTTTTGAGCACATTGAACTTTGATGGACTTGGACGAGCCTAAGATATTGATCAAAAATTGTCATCTTTCACATAGATTCTTTTTAGAGCATAGTGAACCATATTTTTGCTAGTACCAATCAAAATTCTAAAAAAGCGGATTTTCGGCACACGCTAGTAAGTATTGCAAATCATAGAAACACCGGGTATTTTTCAATGAATTTTTATAGTAAATAAAACACTTCAACAAACTTAGTGCCACTTGGAAGCATCAGTAATGGAATCTATGTAATATATATTATTTGCTGATAAAACATTTTGCTAGTAAATGTGATAAATGTTTTTTTTTATTTTTATAGATAACACTGTCCAGCAATTTCAAGGTCTTTGTTTGAGTGGCATGATTCCAACTCAGGATGACAGACCTAGACCCATATAGTAAAACCTCCAAATATTTTTGCAGGTTTTTAGATTAAGTGGAAAAAAGGGTTAACAGTGAAATCAGAGCGAAAGATTGTGTTTAGGTAGATATAGTGAAATTTCACCGGAAATAATTTTGTTGAAAATTTTAATCCACGGAATCACGGAAGCGTCGTTTTACCCCCTTTTTTCGGAAAATGTGAATAAAATGGCATTTCAGAGGTCGCTAGGGGGTTAAAATTTTCCAGAAAATTATTCCCCAAAAAATTTCTTTAGGGGTATTCTCAAACTCTATACAAGGAACGTAAAAGTTCACAAAAACAAATATCTGCCCTTGAATTATGCAATGCCCGAAGCTCTGCCCGCGGGGCTTAACGATATGATTTCAAATGCAACAAAAAATAAAATAAATTATATAAATAAACAAGTAATTTTTAGCAAAACAAACCGACTTCAACTCTCATATAAAGAAAAAAAATATATATATATATATCTCATGATCCACTGACCGGATCTTAACTAGATTAGTATGGGACCACCTCTGAGACACTACCTTATCGAAATCGGTTGACGTGGTCCAAAGTTATGCGGTAACATACATAAAAAATAAAAAAATAATAAAAAAAAAATATTCCGACGAACCTCCTCCTTTTTTGGAAGTCGGTTAAAAAGGAGTTGATGGTCTCGAGATTTCAGAACATGATCAACATGTCGAATTTCGACTACATTGGGGATTTCAATAAAAAAATCAAAAATATATCCGAAATTAAACTTTCTTTAGCCTCTCTTGCTTGGCACCCATACTAAAATATTTAATTTTACTTTTTAATGAAATAAATTTTGAATTTCTAAACAGGTGGCAATCCATTTCGGAAATATTTTCAAAATAAAATTCCTTAAACCTCTAACGTTTGATACATATGAATATTTCATTAAGTTGAATTTAAGTTTCTAAACAGGTGGCAACTCTCTGCAAGAATATGTTCAAAACAAAGCTTCCTTAAACCTCTCTCGCGTTTGGTACCTATATAAAAATATTTTATTTAACTTGTTATTTAAATTGATTTTAATTTTTTGAGCAGGTGGCAATCCTCTTCAAAAATACTTTTGAAATAAAGCTCTCTCGAGCCTTTCACGTTTGGCATCCATATTTTGGATTGTTTGAAATTTTAAACGTATGAATAATTCAACGGATCGTATTCTACTTGGTATTTTCTATGGAAAGTTTCTGGAAAAAAAATTTTCAAAGGCTCTACACATACTTCAATTTCTAAAGTAAAACAAAAACTGTTTGAAGGATTATAAAAATATTTTGGAGTGGGCTTGCCACCTTTCTAGAAAGCTATAATTACGTTTAGTAAAAAAAAAAAATGTATGCTTGAACAAGCTTTAACACTAACATATCCTTAAGTAGGGTTGCCTATCTATCAATTAAGGCAATCATTTTTATTATTCAAACCAATAAAATCAAATTTAATTGAAAAACTTTAAGTGGATTTAAATAAAATTGATAAATAGATTTTAAGAATTATTTCAAAATTTAACTTCTTATTAGCCTGCAAATTGCTACACTTGCCGTAACCAGAGTCTACCTCGAGGAGTTCACCAGAATAAAACACCCCACATTTTTTATTTATTTTTATACCCGAGCGCACTTGTGCACAAGGGTATATTAATTTTGTTCACATAACGGTTGTTTGTAACAGCCAAAACGAATCGAGATAGATATAGACAAATGTATACATAAATGATCAG